>NC_134356.1:425384691-425622191 GCF_048569485.1 Anomaloglossus baeobatrachus | reverse complement strand
CCTTTAATGGTCTCATTGTTACATGAACAACTTGAAGCATGGCTAAAACTTAAACATGCAGCAGCGCTCTATGCAGATGAGGGGAAATGAGGTGTGAAGGACTGTGAACTCCAACTATTTTTATCCCGTATTCTCTACTAGTGTGTGTTGAATAACTGTTGAACAACCCATTTTTATTTTGTGCCTTTTTAAATTGGGTATTAGAGGTTGCAGAAATATTGCTTATCACTTTTGTATATGGAATATTTCATAGATAGTAGTTGTCCCCCCCCCCCGAATACCTGTGCATCTGGACTGCTCTGTTCTAAGCAAATCTATTTAACAGTTGAACCAGTTTTGATGTCTTTTACTTATGGAATGTGTTAGACTTTCCACCTGTGACTTAGAAGACAACATTTACCTCTCCCAATTTCCATTTTTATTTTTTGGCTTAATTTTTCGTCCCCTTCCAAAACTCATAACATTTGTATTTTTCTGTCCACATAGACATGTGATGTACTGGGAATGGGGGGGGGGGATCCAAATGCTGCAAAATTGTAAAAAATAAAGTGAGTGGTGTAAATAAACACAAAAAAATCATTGCAGAAGCGCAATTCTTCAATTGTTTTTTGTTTATATTTAGAGCGTCCATTATATGATAAAAATGACTAGACAATTTGAGTCTCCAGGTCAGTACGATTTACGCAAATACTAAACTGGCATAGATTTGTTTTATATAAATGGTGAAAGATCTTTTTGAAATTTTGTAAAATGAACATAAATAAATAAGTAAATTAGCATCTCCATTTTCTGAGAGGACTTTTTACATTTTTGGAATATCGGGCTGTGTGAAGGTTTGTTTTTTGTTTTTTTTTTTTTGCTCCCCGAGCTGACACTTATAACATTTTGGGGTAGATATTATATTTTGATTGCCTCTAGTTGCATTGTATTGCAATGTTTTTTGTTTCGATTTTCATTTTTTTTCTTATTATGTGGTTTACCAATTGGGTTAATTTCATAATTTCATATTTTATTTTTAGTTTGTTTGTTTTTTTTTTTTATTAGAGAAAAGGGTTGTGGCGATATGACATTTTTGTTTTTTATTTTTAACATTTTTTTTTTTATTTTCCTTCCCATTTTACTGTATTTGTTAGTCCCCTTTGGGTGCTCATTTCAGGTGCATCGCAGATCGATGCTGCCCCTTAGATTTGCATGGGTGCGAAGTGCAATCCAATGTTTTTATTGGATTGCACTTGTCCATGAAAATCGCAAGTGGAACCATACCTTTAATTTGGGCTCCTCTGCTCAGATTTAGGATTACAAGCCTCAAAATAATCAAATTTCATCTTTAATTTGTGTATAAAAATAGCAGGTAGGAGATATATTACAATCATCATATTATATAGCACTGTCTACTTACAATTGTTCATTTTGGTCTTCAACCCAGTCAATTCTTAGAGCAGAAAAAAATATGTAGCAACAGGAAGTTTTTTTCCTACATGAATCCTTCCCCTTTTCAACTCCTGACTCAGCTGCTGTCCTCCTCCCCCTGCCTATTACTTTTGCAGTGATGACTTCCTGTTTTTACATAGAGCTCAGAAGGATTCAGCTAGTCTGTTTTTTTAATCATGTGATGTCATAGACTTTAATGGAAAAGAGAAAAAATAACTGGGTAGAAAGGCAAAATGAGCAATTCTAAGTACCTAGTGCTATATAATCTGATGACTGCAATATATTAAGAGGATAAAAATTTTTGATTAGAGTGCTTTAAGACCTCATTCAGACGTCCATGTTGCATGTACGTGTGGCATCCATTTTTTTTTTCTTCACTGATGCAATAGCTATCCATTATAATCTATGGTGCTACTCACATGTCCGTGTTTTTTCAGACTGTGTGTCCTTGCAAATCTCAGAGAGTTGTCTGTTTTTGCTGGTATCACAGATGAAAAGTGCCAAAACAATCTTTGCGTCCAGGAAAAACGCGTACAGCACACGGATGTTATCCATGTGTCTTCTGTGTGCTGTCCGTATGTAACGTTACAAAGTATAGCCGAAGCTTTGTAATTTTACTTATCAATTTGTTAAAATCACTGATGACCCAGTGACTAAAAAAATGCACACATGGACCATACACTGATGCATCTTACAGTAGATCCTGAGAGTGGGTGTTAAAGTGAACCAATCACCAGGATTTTCCTATGTAACCTGAAGCCAGTGCTATACTGGCACTATCATGCTGATTCTATACATACCTTTACAGGTCAGCTGGGATGTATAGTTTTTGAAACACAACCAAGTAACGTTAGTAAAATTAACAGTTTTTTGATATGCAGCCGCCGCCGATCAGCTAATAGCTGGGATATGTTTTGGTAGTGATTCCCGCCCCCTTCCTGTCTGTCCTCCCCCTCCATCTATTATTTATGCGAAATTATATTATAGAAGCATTTTACTAATGATTATGTCCAAATTAAAGTGGCTAGAAGGACCTTGCTGATGTAATACCCATGTGACAAAAAGGGGTGGAGCCTCAGCCAACAGAAAAATGTTGCTTCCTGGTATCAGCTATGTTGGCCCCTTCTGGTCACATGGGTCCATTGTGGTAATGTAAAGAACAAAAATGTGAAGACTGTTTTCTCTGTCCAAACATATATATGGGCCTAACTATATATAACATCTCCGCAGAGGAATATTTTTTTAAACACATCCAATTGTGGAACTTCTTATTATTCCAAGATCTATTGATTCAAATTAACTTTCAAATTAACTTTTTTTCATGGGAAAACCAGTTTTATAATTTATGACAATACCAGTAAATGATTTAGGGTATTGGACAATTTCTTTAATGACAGAGATCAGCTCTTTATACAATAAGTGACACAAGGTGCAATGTTCACATTAGCTTATGTGACAGCAGCACAACCTGATTATTAAAAAAAAAAAAAAAAAAAAAGTCAGCTGGTTTGATAATTGCTTCATAATATTGTTCTGTGAATGTGCTGGAAGAGCTGTTCAGTCTTGACCACACAGATTACAACATTGCTCATATTTAATTTGCAGCGGGATTTATTTTGTGTGTATTTTACCATTCTGGTCATGTTCAGCTAGTAAGGAGGG
Organism: Anomaloglossus baeobatrachus; assembly: GCF_048569485.1. NCBI lineage: Eukaryota > Metazoa > Chordata > Amphibia > Anura > Aromobatidae > Anomaloglossus > Anomaloglossus baeobatrachus. Next base: position 425,619,098 of record NC_134356.1, on the reverse strand, counting down.
AGTTTTGGTCTACTGAGTAAAATGCCCTACTGGGACGAAGAAATGGGATTTTACTCGAGCATTTATTGTCCTTGGGTAAATGGAGGGAAAGTGATTAGACCAACTATAATTGGGAAATTGTTTTCTGTGTCCTCTTGAAAGCTGGTCAGGCGATACCTTCTTGCCCTGATCGGTAGTACAATATCTATTAAATCCACTGGCTGCATCCACTTAGCTTCTTGAGTGTTCTGGTGTTATTGATTTAAGTCTCTGCTGAGGAGGATCTTCTGCCATGCCCTTATGTACCTGTTGAGTGTTTTGCCTTTTTACTTTGGCTCATGTGCACCAAAGATAATCTGATTTGTGAGAACGCTTATCTATGCTTGGAAACATCAGCTAATTAAAATTTCATGAGACTGTGTCTCACCATTCTTAAACTGATAAATTACATGCCTACTATGACTTACTGATAGGTCTGTTGCTGACTCAGTTGAGCTTTTAGACGTATATTTTTTCCCCAGGATGTCTCTATACAGAATAGGTGACTTTATTCCATATAGTAAAGAAAAAAAAAAAAGTGGTGGTCTGGCATATACTGGTCTGAAAAAAGCCAAAAAGAGTTACTGGAACTCTGTTGGGTTTTAAGGGCAAGCTGTCATGTAAATACAAACGCTATAAACCTGCAGATACGGAGTTAATCTGCAGGTTAAAAATGTTCTGACCCTGCCCTGCCTCCGCACTGAGAGCCCCACTGCCGGAAGCAAATGAACTTTATTCCTACCAGCATCGTTTGGCTTTCAGTCATAGGGGTGGTGCGGACACAGTTTGTCACTGCTCAGTGACTGACAGCCGGCTCAGCATTAGAGCTGGCTGTCAGTCAGTGTATTGGGCGTTGTTACAGTTAGGAAGCAGGGAGCTGTCTGTCAATCAGCATGATGTCCGCAGTCTCGTTCTTTCAACAGAGTGAAAAAGAATTTACCGCTATGTTGATGTGACGTCAGTAGAAGCATCTTAAACACCAGCTGGAGCAGTCTATGGCCACTCTGTGTCAGCAAAGAACGGTGCCTGGCACAACAGGCAGGTAGTTAGCAACTACCTTCCTATTAGTGCTTAGGCTTTATTTTATTAGTACAAATGTAAGTTTTTTTCCGTACCAGAGAAATCTGCTCCTTTCTCCTCCTGCAGTGACTTTTCCCCTCTCAATTCATGGATAAAATCTATTTTCTGTGAAGACAGATTTTCACATTACTGAGTTAGGAGATGACAGTTGATGCGAATAAGATTTTATGGAGTGTTTATTCTCTTAATATATTGCAATCATATTATATAGCACGGTGTACTTACAATTGCTCATTTTGCCCTTCTACCCAGTTAATTGTTCTCTTTTCCATTAGGTCACAATTGACCTCACATTGACATCACAAGATTAAAAATTGACTAGCTGAATCCTTCCAAGTTATATGTGGAAACGAGAAGTCTCATTTTCCTGTACTAGTCATCACTGCAAAATCCTTGGCAGGGATGAGAAGAAAGCAGCTGGGAGTTGAAGAGGGAAATAATTCATGCAGGGACAAGACACTTCCTGTTTCTACATAGAGCAGAGAAAAGAGAAAAAAAAAACTGGGTAGAAGAGTGAAATGAGCAATTATAGGAACATGGTGCCATATAATATGATTGGAATATATTAAGAAAATTAAAACTTTGATGGAATTGTTTCTTTAAGGGTAGGATTCAACTTGCAAGAGACTCGCGCGTATCGCGCATCGCATCTCCTGGCATGGCCTGCCTCTCTCCCGACAGGAGCGGATCGAATGCATGTATTTCTATACAGTCGACCCGCTCCTGTCGGAAGAGAGGCAGGCCATGCTGGGTGATGCGATGTAAGATACGTGCGAGTCTTTTGCAAGTGGAATCCTACCCTATGTCTGAATACTGCAGCAACCAATTCCTGAATCCCTCCTTATAGTTCTGGAAGCTAAACATCTGGCATCAGGCTGAGGCCACATGGGGATTACTGCGAGTCCTCGCATGACACTGCTCCCGCTTGCAGCACAGCGGGAGCTGAATGTCATGTGAGTGTCATGCTACTGTGGTCAGATTGTGCTATCAGACCACAGCTGCGGAGGAGAGGGAGGGATTTATCTCCCTATCTCCTCCGTTGCCGGCTTATGAGAGAATCGCACTGCACTTGTGTTACACCGGTGTAGCGCGAAAGCAATGCAATGTTTCTCTTGCCCCATAGACTTGAATGGCTGCGTGTGGAACAAGATCACATTCCACCCACAGCATGTTGCCACTGTTTTCTCGGTCCGATTAGGCCCCACAGAGTAATATTGGTCCGAGTGGAATGTGTTGGGGTTTTTTTTTGTTTTGTTTCTTGCTTTTTTTTTTCTATCTATCTATCTATCTATCTATCTATCTATCTATCTATCTATCTATATATATATATATATATATATATATATATATATATATATATATATATATATATATATATATATATATATATATATATAATGTGTATGTATATATATATGTATGTGTATATATATATATATATATATATATATATACATATACATATACATATACATATATATATTGCACTCCATTTGCTCCTGTGCTGACCCTCATAATTAGTCACATTCTTACAGTGGGGGAGGGGTGGGGGCTGATTTATCTAACTGAGCCAGACAGCCCACTGCAAGCATGTAAGGGACTACAAGTGTCATGAAGCTCCATAGTTTTATGGCCTGTTATTCTAAAGGTAGCTTATGTAAATAAATGCTATAATAAAGGTAGTTTTACCTAGATTTAGACTAGAACATTAATGTCCATATGAATGACAAAATGCAAATCATGTGAACATAGTAAAACATCCAATTATAGAGCTGCAGCAGGGAGTCTGCTGATAATGATGGTGATTAAAATCGGGGGTCTATGAGTGTTCAGTCAAAGTAGTTTGGTTTGCTCTAATTGGCCTTTGCTAATGTTATTCTAATAAGTATGGTTTAATAACCTCTTTAATAACTCTATTAAACTACTATGCCATTTTCATGATCCGTTCTTAAGGGATGTCTTGATTAAATTGAGAAATAATATTTTTGGCTTCCACTCTTGGGATAAGTCACATATCAAATTTTGTTGCTTCTACTAGTAAAGTAATGTTTACTATCTGACACTCCCACCCTGTTCTGCCAGGTTCTGCATCTCCTTGTAGAATACAACAGATCATTGAAAGATTGATTTGATTTTAGATTTCTTTTGTTTATTCGTTAAAATGTTAACTACACTCCTCAGCATTGAAATTGCAGCATCACGAAGTAAAAGTGGGGAAGTAAAGGGATCACAGGATCCATAGGCATGTTGAATTGGCAATAACGAAAAATATGCAAAAAAAATAAATAAAAGCTCTTGGTTTCTTGAATGTAGAGCAGTGGTTCCCAACCTTTCTGATCGTGAGAGCCACATCCAGCTCCTGGACACCCCATTACCAGTATCATAACTGCTAAAGCTTCTCCACAGAAATAACACTGAGGCAGTATACCAAAATCCAGGGGTTCCCACTATAGCACCGTTCAGTATTCTGGCATCAAGCACTCCCACCACATTTGTTTCTTCCAGCCGCATGCACTTCCTCTGACAGGTATCATCTGCTCTCTAGCTTACCATACTTAAATAATCTCTAAGCCCCGAAGGCCAGTATATGAGCATCAAGATCTGCACTTCTGTGTGGGGCTACACACACAATTCACTATCTGGAGACCTGCTCTTCATAGCTGTTTGCTAGATCAAGTTCCTAATGCAACAAGTTGACAGACAGCCGTGAGACACACATTATGAACCCACAAGCCACAGGTTGGGGACCCTTGTCATTTGGAGGGACGTTGGACATCAGGCATCTCCATATACTGAGTGTTTTTTTTTTCCAGGTCATTAAAGAAATCTAGTCCTTAATCTGCTTGTTTGTTCAATCTATGTTGTGGCACTTGTTAAAGGGAAACTGTCACCAGATAGATGATGCATGCAACCACCATTCTAACATGCTGTATATAAGAGCCCAGGCTGCTGTGTAGAACGTAAAAATTACTTTATAATACTTACCTAAATGGTCGGTGCGGTTTAGATGGGTCAGATGGGGTGTCTCCGTTCTCCGGGTGCATCCTACGTCATGCACACAGGCGGGCATTGAGGTCCTGCGCAGGCGCACTTTGATCTGCCCTGAGCAGGGCAGATCAAAGTATGGTAGTGCGCTTGAGCGGGACCTCAATGCTCGCCTGTGTGCATAACGTAGGATGCGTCATGCACCCAGGCTTCAGAAAAAGGAGGACAGAGATGGCCGAAAGAGGAGGCACCGCACCCGGAGAACGGAGACACGCATATGACCCAACTCCACCGCAGAGATCGTTTAGGTAAGTAATATAAAGTCATTTTTACGCTCTACACAGTGGTTTGGCCTCTTATATACAGCATGTGGGCCATAAGCCACACATTATGGGCCCGCAAGCCACACATTGGAGACCCCTGGTATAGAGTAAGAGCACCACTTGCAGAATTACACTCGTTAACTCACATTGTTATGCTATCATTGAGTTTATTTACTAAATGTTCTGCCACTCTGAATGCACTACGCGCATGTTTCGATGTCTTCGTCGGGGCACGTTTTTCTTGGCATCACAAACCACTATGGCTGAGTGAATATTGGTGAGTGTTGGATTGTCTCATAGGCTTAGTAAATTTAGCATTTCAATGATTTGGAGTGAAAATTTATATGGGAGCTTCCCCACGAAGACCCTAATCTAGCCTATGTTTGTACTTCAATATGTGGTAAAGATGATGTAATAGACATGCATGTTTTCCTTCTATTTTTTCATATCTCTAGAAACCTAATTTATATTTGCATTGGGTCTATTTATATAACTATTGAGTACATGTTTAACGACGAACATTAAATCAAGTGCTTATACCCTTGCCACATGTGGCTTGCTGGCCCTATGTGATTAGTCATCAGAGACACTCTTTAAAAGCCTGATAATTGTTATTTGATGTATCTGTATGTCACTTCTTGTGGTTATATCATGCAATAAATACTTTTTATATTTTTGCAAGAAGTTTGCTGTTTATTTGTTTTTGATGTATTTGGTCATTTTTAGGACCTTGACTATGTTCCCCTTTAGTTTTCTTGTTATGCAATTTTCCTTCTGGGGTGTAGTCCAATATATTTATTTGACATGGCATCACATTTTGCCCTAATTCATGTAATTTAAAGAAATAACTTTTCAGAACTATGCACCAATAAGAGCCACAGGGCTGTGTGTAGAAATGTGAAACGTCCCTGCTCCTCAGTATTAGATGAGCCCCATGACATCATTCAGTTATAAGACAAGATGGTTTCTAGAAGAACAAAATGGATTGTATTCTCTCACAGTGCATTGAAAATGATGTGGATTTAGCAGGTTTTACTAGCTCCCGATGCTGTTGAATTAGGTTTGGAGGTAAATAAAATGCTGGGGTGTTCTCTAGTTTTTTTGTATTGCTTAATACCACTAATTCACATTCTTGCGCTCCACACTAATTTCTAATATGGGGCTCAGATGTGAGTGACAAACTATACTTACTGCATTAGGTTACATATTGTCAGCACATTTTATCGATTTATGAAAAATAGTCAAGACACTGGGTTAGACCCTTTTATTTTTACACAGGTTGCCGTCTTCAATGCTGAAGGAACCTTGTAAAATGACTCATTAGACAGAAGAAGGGTTCATACCACAAATTGTTAACAAATTTCAGAATACCATAGTTCCATTTCATAGCTGGATGCCTTAAAATATTTAAGATAATTAAATTTAAGATGCACAGTAAAAAAAAAAAAACAAATTCCAACAATTAAGAATTATGTCGTGATAAAAAGTGAAGGAAGCTTTCAAATATAAATTAAGGATTAGCCATTTTACTGCCATACAAATGAGACCATCTATAGAAGCTAAATTAGATGAGGCATTTAATCTCTTCTATAGACGCCATTGATGTCGTTTTCCACACACTTAATGCTAATCATTTTCTTTGAATACTTAGCAAGTCACTTAATATAATCATAATAAAACAAATAATAAAACTGCTTTTGGGAATGACCAATGGTAATCTGCTTATGTCAGTCAATTTGATTTTTAGGCGGATGCATTGTACCCTATGCCAACATTTATTCTCATTTTAAACTACTGAGCACAGGGCATCAAACTATCTGATTCCTGTAGAATTGTTTTCCACTGAAATTTCCCCAAAGATACTGTATTTTTCGTTTTATAAGACGCACCAGATTAGAAGATGCACCCCAAATTCAGAGCAAAGAAAAGTGGGAAAAACAAAATGGGGTCCGTCTTGTAATCCGGTGTTATCTTACTGGAGGGGGCAGTAGTGGTGGTGGGGGAGTCACAGGAGGCAGGGGTGGTAGGTGTCCCAGAAACTGTAGGCTGTGCTGGTGCAGCGGCGGAGGCTGGGGCTGCCATGCTCGGGCAGCTGCTGTGGCGGCGGCTGCGAGTGGTGAGGGCTTCAAAGAAATGGAACCTGGAGTCAGAGCAGATTGAGTTCTAGGCTCAATGGCAAGCCAAGATCTCATCTGTGCAAGCGCCACCTCCGGGCACCATTTTCTTGATGTCCACTGGAGGGAGATCAACAGCCCGGAGGCGGCGCCTGCGCAGATGAGAGCTTGAGCCGAGAGCTCCATCTGCGCACGCGCAAACTCCGGGCGGTATTATTTGAAGTCCGCAGCGCCAGTCCAGCCGACTGAGACCCCGCGCAGACACCACATAGCTGCTACAGACACTGCACAGCCGCCCCAGCAGCAGCCGCCAGAGACCCCGCACAGCCGCTGCTGCCCCTGCACAGCCACCGCAGCACCTGCACAGTGCCTCAGCATTCCCCCGGCATCATGCGACTCCTCCATTACCCTGGTAAGCTACATTCCGATTACAAGACGCACCCCTCACTTTCCTCTCAAATTGTTAAGAGGAAAAGTGCGTCTTTTAATCCGAAAAATACGGTACCTACAGTACAGACCAAAAGTTTGTACACACCTTCTCATTCAAAGAGTTTTCTTTACTTTCATGACCTAAAAATTGTAGATTCACATTGAAGGCATCAAAACTATGAATTAACACTTGTGGAATGAAATACTTAACAAAAAAGTGTGAAACTACTGAAAATATGTCTTATATTCTAGGTTTTTCAAAGTAGCCACCTTTTGCTTTGATTACTGCTTTGCACACTCTTGACATTCTCTTGATGAGCTTCAAGAGGTAGTCACCGGAAATGGTCTTCCAACAGTCTTAGGCTGGTTTCACATCAGCGTTTTTTTTGCCAGTCGGCAAAAAAACGCAAAACGCATCTTACTGGATCCGTTGTCTGCTCAATGCAATGTCAATGGACTTGCGGCAATATGCGTTTGCATGCGTTTGCGTGCGGTAGTGTCAGGATCCGGTGAGTTGCAGTTTTTTACCTTTTATCAAAAACGCAACTTGTTGCTAGCAATTGCTAGCGATGTCTAGCATGATAGCACCTGCCCCCGTCGTTGTAACGATATCTGGTGATCGCTGCCGTAGCGAACATTATCGCTACGGCAGCGTCACATGCACATACCTGTTCTGTGACATCACTGTGACCGCTGAACAATCCCTCCCTCAAGGGGGAGGTGCGTTTGGCGTCACCGCGACGTCACTAAGCGGCCACCCAATCAAAGTGGTGGTGCGGAGATGAGTGGGACGTAACATCCCGCCCACCTCCTTCCTTCCTCATTGCCGGTGGGACGCAGGTAAGGAGAGGTTCCTCGTTCCTGCGGTGTCACACGTAGTGATGTGTGCTGCCGCAGAAACGAGGAACATCGTTACTGCAGCAGCAACGATATTTGGGAAGAGGGGGGCAGGTCACTGATTAGCGATTGTGAACGTTTTTGCAACAATTCAAAATCGCTAATAGGTGTCACACGCAACGACATCGCTAACGCGGCCGGATGTGCATCACAAATTCCGTGACCACAACGAGATCGCTTTAGCGATATCGCAGCGTGTAAAGCCACCTTTAAAGGAGTTCCCAGAGATGCATTACATTACATACGCATTACATACGGAGCTCCAAATGGATTTCACTCATCCACACTTTCTGGTCTATTGGACCAATTTCCTTTTTTTTTTTTAATACAGAAATGTAAACACTCACTAAAGCTGAGGTGGGTACACCTCACTACACTATGAATTGGTGGATGGAGCTGTTTTAATGCTGGTCCTCATCATAAATTGTAAAATTGCAAATTGCTTGTAAAAACATGTGCCTTTACAATTTACAAATTACTATAAACTCTTCCTGTCTTAACAGAAAAAAAAAAGGATTTTGTTCTTTTGTACACTGCTCATCATCTTCAGTCTATCAGCGGTGCCTGGTTTCCTGGACAAGGAGCACTCGTATGAAAACGCTGCACCTGGCTGGATCCAGCCAGCTCCAATTTTTCTGCACTCCTCCAATGCACCAATGCCTCTGCTCACCGCATAAGAGAGCACAATTTGGGCCTGTTGCGTAGCATACCACTGGTCCAAACTATCAATAGTCAGGAGTGCACCCTCCCCCAGTTTATAGGCACTGTAACTATTCCTCTAAGTGACTAAACCCTTCACTACCATAAAGTAATGTGCTTACACTTACAAAGCATCAAACAGTATAAGCCAGAGGTAGTGGTTAAAAGACATGGAAGTTAATGACTGATTCTATAATGCCATGATCTGTTTGCATTAGTTGAGGACTGATCTGGATTCCAAAAGTCCTGTATACCCAATCTGCCAAACTGTTACTATAATGGAGAGTTAAAAAATGTGCCTTACATAAATATGCTGCGACCCTTCAGTTGCATATGTGCATAATGAAGCCGATGACATGAACATAATTGTATATCAAGCATTACTGGCATTACTGCTTGTACGATTAGTTGCTCTTTTCTGTGTTTGGTGACTAAAGAGAGTGGGTGAACTATATATATATATATATATATATATATATATATATATATATATATGTATGTTACGAGTAGGGGGCGCAATGTAAGTCAATAAGAAATACTCGCTAAGTAGCGAGTTAGCCGAAAGCCATACCTTTCGTGCAAGAAGCGAATATTATGGCTTTCGAGTTACTTGTTACTTAGCAGGTATTTGCCATTGACTTACATTGCGCCCGCTACAAATATGTGGATAGCGGACAGTACTCGCTAACAGCATAGCGAGTACGAATAGTTAACTACTCGCTCAATACTAGTTGCCATGACAGCCGTGGGTTTACTGAAGACCCCCATGCCTTCTATTACGGTACTCCTGTGAAAGCCAGACTGTGCCTATCATTCTTAGGAGACCGTGATTCTTGCTATACATTGATACTATGAAAAAAATCTTAACTTTCAAATCACTTATATCTATGTTTGGTTGCTGCGTTTTGTAAAAGTCCAATCTATCGAAAAATAAACGAATCAGATCAGTAAACAGTGTAGAGAGAAATTTCAAAGGCCAGAATTATTTATTTTTTTGAGCCACTACAACATTGCTGTTAAGTGCAATAACAGGTGCTCAAAACATTGTAGCCACCCCAAAATTTGTATCTCTACACCATGTTCCAAATTAGGCAAATTATATTTTTCTCTGATTCTCCTAAATGTTCGGCGCAAATGACAGTCTAATAAAAGTCATCACCCATTAGAGTATACATCGAATTTTATTCAAGAAACGTCCCAATGATAATATAATCTTCAATATTTAAAAAACCTCAATGTACTGTTCAAAATTATTAGGCACAGTAGAGTTTCTAAACATTTTATATAGAACTCGAAATGCTCATTTGTGGAATTTACAGCATTAGGAGCTCACATTCAAAGCTATTTGAATCCAAAACATCCTAACAGGCCAAGTTACATGTTAACATTGGAACCCTTCTTTGATATCACCTTCACAATTCTTGCACATCCATTGAATTTGTGAGTTTTTGGAGAGTTTGTGCTTGAATTTCTTTGCATGATGTCAGAATAGCCTCCCAGAGCTGCTGTTTTGATGTAAACTGCCTCCCACCCTCATAGACTTTTGCTTGATGATACGCCAAAGGTTCTCTATAGGGTTGAGGTCAGGGGAAGATGGTGGCCACACCATGCGTTTATCTAATTTTATGCCCATAGCAGCCAATGACAGAGGTATTATTTGCAGCATGAGATGGGGCATTGTCATGCATAAAGATGCTTTTGCTCCTGAAGGCACGTTTCTGCTTTTTGTACCATGAAATAAAGTTGTCAGTTAGAAACTCTATATACTTAGCAGAGGTAATTTTCACACCTTCAGGAACCATAAAGGGACCTACCAGATGTCTCCCCATGATTCCGACCCAAAACATGACTCCTCCACCTCCTTGCTGACGTCGCAGCCTTATTGGGACATGGTAGCCATCCACCATCCATCCACTACTCCATCCATCTGGACCATCCAGGGTTGCTCGACACTCATAAGTAAACAAAACTGTTTGAAAATTAGTCTTCATGTATGTCTGGGCCCACTGCAACAGTTTCTGTTTGTGAGCACTGGCTAGGGGTGGCCAAATAGTAGGTTTATGCACCACAGCAAGTCTTTGAAGGATCCTACACCTTGAGCTTTGAGGGACTCCAGAGGCACTGGCAGCTTTATATATCTGTTTGCTGGTTTGTAATGGCTTTTTAGCAGCTGCTCTCTTAATCCAATGGACTTGCCTGGCAGAAACCTTCCTCATTCTGCTTTTATCAGCACAAACACGTTTGTGCTCAGAATCGGCCACAAATCTCTTCACAGTACGATGATCATGCTTAGGTTTTCGTGAAATATCTAATGTTTTCATCCCTTGTCCAAGGCATTGCACTATTTGATGCTTTTCGGCAGCAGAAGGATCCTTTTTCTTCCCCATGTCACTTGAAAACTGTGGCCTGCTTAATATTGTGGCACATCCAATTTTCCTTTTATTGGGCTCACCTGGCAAACTAATTATCACAGATATCTGAGATTGATTTCAGTGATCCAAAGAACCCTGAGACACAATACCATCAATGAAAAATAAATAATCGCTATGACACTTAAATCCAATTTGCATAATAATTTAGAACATGGTGTATAACGTCAGCTTAGGATGCAAAGAACCCCTCACAACCCAATTTTTTTTTTCTTTTTACACATTTCCCAAAAAAAATGTCACCACTTAAATACAATACATGTTTGTTATCTGGATATTCAAATTGCCAGGTCTGTTTTACTGTACAGTGAACATGGTAAATAAAAAAAAATGAATAATTTGTGGAATTTGGATTTCTTTTCTACCACTTTCGGCTTACTAGGATTTCCCCCCCCCCCATTTATCAGTGCCTCACATGATAAAATGAATGGTGTTGTTTAAAAGTACAATTCGTCCAACAAACAAAAGCCCTCATATGGCTGTGGGGACTGAAAAATAAAAGTTATCGCTTTTGGAAGAAAGGGAGGAAAATAATGAAATTGGCCGTGGTGTGAGGGGGTTAAACATTTTAAGCCCTCGAGATCTATTAAAACACACTGGTGGTACTCTCAAGAGTTGGTGTTATTTCTGGTATTTTTCTCATAGGCTTCTATAGGACTTGAAAAACAGAAAACAATACATTTTGAGTGTCAATGAAAAACACTGTTTTCATTCTTTATTTGCTTGCAAAAAAAAGTGTGGCATGTGAAGGGAGGCTGAAAGGTCGACTTAGGTAGAATCAACAACCTTCAAGATTGCCCATTAGCCAGATAGTGTGTAGTATTCTGTAGACTGGCTGCCCGGTATAATGAAGGGTGCCAAGGTGATATATTAGAAAGGTCTCTAGGCGATTAAGTGTGCCTGGGCAAGTATCTGTTATCTGCTACTGACTCCAGCAATTTTCTTAATGCGTGTGTTATAATCTTGGAGCTGTTGGCAGTCGGAAGCACTAGAGTGAATTGTCCTGGCCATCTGTCCTGGTTACTGCAAACGTCGTGATGCAGACTCTGAAAAACATCTGCATGGCAGCGATCCCTGGTACGCAGACACTCCAGGGGGGGTGAGACGGAAGCAAAAGTGGTCTCATTTACTTAATGTGTTGCATTCAGCAATGCAGAAATCCGCAGCTGTCACATGAGAAGGATCCAGGCAAACTCCTTCCATCACCTTGTCGCGTTCAGTGTTGCCCTTTCTCTACGTCTGTAATGGGCTGGCTAGATTTGCATTCAGGGGATGGTTATCTGAGAAATGACATTTATGATCAATTTGGCTAATCTGATATGAAATCACTATTATGGTTAAGTAATAAATGAAATGGGTGAGCATATTACTGTACGTGTTAGGAGCCAATTAGACCACTCCAGTAGCTGCCTGTTTTTAATATAGCCATGTGCACAATGCCTAATCTAATGTGGATGGATGCCCCGGGCTACTCGCCTCATGTTGCCCAACAGTCATATTGACGAAGTGAGTAAAAGTGGCTTTCAGGACATGACAACCTTTCCAGACTGAAAACAGTATTTAAAGTCTGTAATATATGTTAAACAGTATGGTAAAACTCGAGCAGCAATTATAATACAGAAACTAGTTTTCCCTCTGGAACCCACCATGCTGTTAATCTTCATTCTCCCTCTGTAAACATACAACTTTGTACATTTTGGCTGTGCTGAAAGAGGCTTGCTATTGCCAAGAGTTTACAGGGAAGATTAAACATATTGTACGGAAATTGAGGTTGTGTGTTTCTAATTTAGCTCTAATTGCTGGATGCGTCCTCATTAGTCAATCACTTTTGATTGAGAATATGAACCTATTCAGATAACATGTAAGCTGCGGTTTGTTGGCCTCTTCAGGAAGGCTGCTGTTGAAAAAGAAATATAAATGGCCCATCATCTGTCTCAACATCTGTATGAGCAGATTTCTGTTTTAACGTTTCTGAAGGGTATATAGACCTGGGTTGAGCGTGAAAAAAGTTTTTATTCATGTCACGCTACGAAGAACCATGTTCAGTTATGTGCACTGTTATTTATGCGGAGTTTTTATGGCTAGTAGTGTTAACACGCAGGTCTTGATGCACTGGCACTTATACTCTTCAAATTTGTCAATCAAAACGGTTAGCAAGGCTTTAGCCAAGAGAGAAAAACTATTCTAATGTGGGAAGTCTCCTTTATTGGGCTGATCAGAGTTTTATGAAGTATATATAAAATGTATATTCAGCTCTGAATGCCAATTTATAGCTTACATTTTTATATAATCTACATAAATCTGATCTTTTGTAAGATTTTTTTCCTTTGATGCGGTTCTCTGGGAATTAAGAATATATAGAATGATTAAAAAAAAAAAAGTAAAGGAAATATAAATTCTTAGATGCCTTTTAATTAGTAGATCACGTTTATTTAGGCAAGGTAGATGACCACTGTAAAATTAAAATTGACACCAACTTGTTAAACTGAAAGAAACCTGTCATTAAAAGCTAAGATGATGCATGTACAGTATAAAGCGCTGCTTATTCCCTTCCAATGTGTGGGTGCTGAAGTTAGAAGAGGCTGCTCACACTGCTGTCTACCCTGTCTATTTAATACTGGAGATGCCAGGGGAGCTAAAGTAAAAAGAGGCTGCTCATACTGCTGTTTACCCAGTCACTCTAATACTGGAGATACCAGGGGTGCTGAAGTAAAGGTACCGTCACACATAACGAGATCACTAGTGAGATCGCAGCTGAGTCATGGTTTCCGTGACGCAGTAGCGATCCCGTTAGCGATCTTGTTGTGTGACACCTACCAGCGATCAGGCCCCTGCTGTGAGATCGCTAGTCGTTGCAGAATAGTCCAGACCATTTTCTTCAAAGGTGATGTCTTGCTGGGCAGGACACATCGCTGTGTTTGACACTGTGTGACAGGGTCACAGTGACTGCTGAGATCGTTATACAGGTCGCTACTGCGTCCTGTATTGTTCCTGCATCGCTGGTAAGATCTGACTGTGTGACATCTCACCTGTGACCTCCCAGCGACTTACCTGCGATCCCTATCAGGTCGCATCGTTTTCGGGATCGCTGGTAAGTCGTTGTGTGTGACTGGGCCTTTAGAGGCTGCTCACACTGCTGTCTACTCTGCCATTTTAATCTAATACTTGAGATTCCATATGTGCTGAGATAAGAGGCTGCTCACACTGCTGTCCACCCTGTCTTTCTGATCGAATGCTGACAGTATGACAATATGTCTTGTAAATTATCTCCAGGACCACAGAACCCCTTCAGCATTCAGAACAACATGTTTACTTTACACAGATTATGGATTTGATGCAGATTTTCATTTCTCTGTTTTCTATGTTTCCACATCAAAATAGACATGTTGAATGCGGATTTTGTTGAGATTTTCATCCTGTGAATAGCAACACTGAAGACCCCAATGAATTCCGCGCAAATTTAAATGCTGCTGTTCCTGAAATCCACATAGGTCAATGTACAGAGATTTTTTTTTTAGTCTCATGAACTTGGCTCCTACTGTATTTTCGTGCAGATGTTCCACTTGCATTACACTGAACATACACCCACCACGTGCATTTAGCCTTATGCAACATAAATACATTTGGTTTATATCTAATTTTGTCTTCACTAGCTATTTTTGCAAATATGTCACATTATTTCTCTTTTGAAGACTTTTTTCTAAGATTTAGACAGTATAAATTTGGGCTACAGTCTTAATATGTGCTGGAAGCGTCTCAATCTGTTTGATAATCTTGGTGCATTTTTAGATTGTAGTCTGAGTTTGCAAAACCTACTATTGCATTTTTGGCAGCATTACATATGAAACGCCCCATTCCAGTGAAGCCATGCCTTCTTCCCAATGATATGTTTCTAATGATTTTACATCTTGTCGTGTCTTTTTTTTTTGTTTTTTTTGTTTTTTTTCCCAAGCTGTCTGGACAAATGGCTGCCATCTGAACAAGCATTTGAAGTGTTCATACACCCCTTGTGAACTGCAGGGAGTAGAATGCCAAAGTCTATCATGTCTGCTCAAGTAGCCTGGGTGATAACTGTTTTATGGATAGTAGTGTAAAAACTGCCCAAAAATAATCAAAAATGTATTCTAAAAACTTGATGGTTTCTGACTATACTTTCCTTATCAAAACTCTACTTTTTCACAACCATTGTCTTTTGGGCACACCACCCACCGCCTCCAAATTGCTGGTTTGTGGCGGGCAGGCACTCTTGTTTGACTGACAGATCAGCACAGCAGCATCATTATGCTGGTGGTGAGACATGGGACAGGACCGTAGAAAAGTTCCTGGGCTGCTGTACATGCGCCAGAGCTATTATTTTCCCACAATAAGGAAGCTGGAGCGTGGTGACTGAAATCAGGAGATAGGACACATGCACGCTCATGAGATCCAGAGTAGTAACTGCACATGCTCGACCACCTCTCCAGACCTTCAGCTGTGGTCGGTGCCATTGGCATAGAGCTGTAAGAAACAAAGCAGGAGTACAGAGGGAGGTAGAGAAAGCAAGTTACTTTCAAACTTGCCTATTTTAATATCTTGGAGTGACCCTTCAAGTTAGTCGTAAACGACACAAAATTGTTTGGATCCTTAGGTAGAATACTTGTAATCTTTAATTTTATTTCTGTGCTAAAATAAAGATGACCAATATGCTGTGTATGGGCTTCATTAAATTGATGGTAAACTTAACACTACTGTTGTGACATTTGCCAGTGGGCACATTTTTGTGGGAAATAGGGATGTTTATGGCTACTGGGCCCAAAATTGTCTCTGCAGAGTAAAATCCAGAGGCCAATGTGTACGGAATGCCTTATTGTAGCCTGAAATCCCCAAACGCAGAACAGATAGAAGACAGATTGGATGTGCTGTGGACATATGGTTAACACCTTCCCACGTGGCAGAGAAGAAAGAGTTGCTTGGAGGACAGTCACCCCTCCTCACAATCCCCTTTTTAATTTGTCTGGAGCTGTCAGTCACGCTCTGATGTGTGGACATCTAGGGCAACTTGTGTCCCTTAGGCAGCCTGTGTACACTTTGTCATAAGCTGCATTCCCGAGGTCTCCAGTGACCTCTGAAGATAGAATTATGCTAGATGTGCAGTGAATATTCTATTTTATACACTACATATGCTAGTAAGAGGCAATAGAAGCCATTCCACTGCTTTCTATCATCACACTCATACATAACAATATGTATCTGTGTGTAATATTATCTGCCTAGACACAATTTCATGCAGATGAATGAACAGAGCGGAGGGTATCGGTATTACAGAAGTCATATTGTGTCTACTGCAGAATCTGTTGTAGTCTAACAGATGATCTTGCACAGTTTATGAAGCTATGTTTATTCTACACTGTTTAGCAGCTATGTTGCTTGATTTTAAAAATGGCCAAATTTCTTCTGAATGAAAAGATGTAGAAATTACCTAAGATGTAGGCTACTTTTTGAGAATTTTTTTTTTTTGCTTGTTACTAAATAAATCATGCTTGCATGCCATGAAGCACTGCAGGATTATGCAGTAATTGCGAGGTACAGAATATGGAATTTATTATAAATTATATATATATATATATATATATATATATATATATATATATATATATTTTTTTTATTTAAAGCATCAATGGTCACGATTAACTGCAGACTCAAATTAGTTAAAGGGCTGAGATTAGGAAATACTCTAATGGAGCTTATGCAGCAAAAGCCTTGGTTGAAGCCCAGCTGAGCTACCACTGTTGACTGCATATACTCACGTGGTCAAAACTGTTGGTACCCCTCGTTTTAATGAATGGAAAAACCCCAATGGTTGCAGAAATAGCTTGAATATGAAAAAAGTAATAAAAAAATTAATCTATGAAAATGAACAAATGAAAGTCAGACATTGCTTTTCAACCAATGCTTCCTCGGAATTTAAAGAAAAAAATAAAACCCATGAAACAGGCCTGGACAGAATGATGGTTCCCTTCCCCTCCTTAACTTAATATTTTGTTGCACAATATTTTGAAGCAATCGCTGCAATTAACCGATTGCTGTAACTGTCAATGAGACTTCTGCACCTCTCGACAGGTATTTTGGCCGACTCCTCAAGAGCAAACTGCTGCAGTTGTCTTGTCTTTGAAGGTTGCCTTTTCTAGATGGCATGTTTCAGCTCTTTCCAAAGATGCTCAATAAGATTTAGGACAGGGCTCATAGAAGACCACTTCAGAATAGTCCAACGTTTTCCTCTTCGCTATTCTTGGGTGTTTTTAGCTGTGTGTTTTAGGTCATTATCCTGTTGCAAGACCCATGGCCTGCGACTGAGACCAAGCTTTCTGACACTGGGCTGTACATTTCTCTCTAGAATCCTTTGCCATGATAGGCTTGATTTCATTGTACCCTGCACAGATTCAAGACACCCTGTGCCAGATGCAGCAAAGCAGCTCCAGAACATAAAAGCCTCCTCCATGTTTCACAGTAGGGACAGTGTTCTTTTTTTGATATGCTTCATTTGAACATAGAGCTGATGTGTCTTGCCAAAAAGTTCCATGTTTGTCTCATGTGTCCATAGGACATTCTCCCAAAAGCTTTGTGGCTTGTCAATATGTAGTTTGGCAAATTCCAGTCCTGAGCTTTTTTTTATGATTTTTTTTCAATAGTGTCCTCCTTGGTCGTCTCCCATGAAGTCCACTTTGGCTCAAATAACGACGGATGGTGCGATCTGAAACTGATTTTCCTTGATCTTGAAATCGACCTTTAATCTCTTTAGACGTTTTTCTGGGCTCTTTTGTTACCATTCACATTATCCGACTCTTTGATTTGTAATCTTTCTCCTGCTGCCACACGTCCAGGGAGGTTGGCTACAGTCCCATGGATCTTAAATTTCTGAATAATATGTGCAAATGTAGTTAGAGGAACATCAAACTGCTTGGGGATGGTCTTCTCACGTTTACCTTTAACATGCTTGTCTATAATTTTCCTTCTAATCTCCTGAGACAACTCTTTCCTTCGCTTCCTCTGGTCCATGTTGAGTGTGGTACACACCATGTCACTAAACAACACAGTACGTATCTGTAGCCCTATATACAGGCCCACTGACTGATTACAAGATTGTAAACACCTGTGATGCTTATTAGTGGACACACTTTGATTTATCATGTCTCTTTTGTCACATTATTTTCAGGGTTACCATCATTTCTGTCCAACTGTTTCATGAGTTTCACTTTTTTTTTTTAAATTCTGTGGAAGTCTGGTTGAAAAGCAATGTCTGACTTTCATTTTGTTCATTTTCATAGATTTTTTTATTTATTACTTGTGCCAGATTCAAATTCTTTCTGCAACCATTGTGGGTTTTTCTTTAATTAAGGGAGAGATTCCAATAATTTTGACCATACCACGTGTGTACTCAACCATTAAGTACATACAGTTCTCAGCATAAATGAGTACTTTAAAAAAAAAAAAGTCTGTTTCTGAGCTTGGGTGCTGTTCGTATGCTAACCACTCATTCGGGCATTTGGTTGCTTCTGCTTGCATATAAGACCATTAATGACATTAATAGGGGAAAAGCAAAGTACTATTGCTTGGCCTCTCTTGTGTTCTGTTCAAGCAGAAAATATTAATGTAATGTATAATATATATTTATTCACTTTTATATAGCGCTATTAATTCAACAGCGCTAAACAAACATTGGCGATACTGTCCCCATTGGGGCTCACTATCTAAATTCCCTATCAGTATGTTTTTAGAGTAAGCAACACTACTTTGATTAAGATCTATTCACTTTTTTGGAGTATGCAACAGCTGCATGCTTATGCTGTACATCAAATTGTGTAGCTTTTTGGCTGTGCCTTTCTGTCCAACAGACTAAGACAGTAAAAAGGCTAAAAATAGTGACACACACCTAGCCTCTCACTATTGCATGTTCCGTACCTTAAGGACGCAGATACCTGTGAATACAATGCTGAAGGGAACCACTGGCTGACCTCTTCCACCATTCAGAATATGCCACAAGAGCAGCCTATGCAATGTTATCACTAGATTGCACCTGCTGCAGAGCCTCATTCTTAAAACAGGAAAGATCACAATAATGCATCCAGTGTAATGGGGTCAAAGTGACATTTTTTTTTTTTTTTGTTTTTTTACATTCACTTGTGGGGTGAATTTATGCATATTTTGTTTGGATGGCTGTGCGATTGGCCAAGATTTTCATGATTTTACTTCTAAATCATGCGCTAAATGTGACTCATTACATAGTCCATGTTACATACACAGTGGAACCTCAGTTTACGAGTAACTTGCTATATGAGCAAGGCTTGCTGTAAATTTGTAACTCTGTTTACGAGCAATCTTTGCCATACGAGCAAATACTCACCGCACACACTTCCGGTTCCGTACTTTCACAGAGTTCTGACCCGCTCTTGCAAACACACGTGTGTGTGTGTGTGTGTATATATATATATATATATGTGTATGTGTGTGTGTGTGTGTGTGTGTGTGTGTGTGTGTGTGTGTGTGTGTGTGTGTGTGTGTGTGTGTGTGTGTGTGTGTATGTATATATATAATATATATAATGTGTATGTATGGATGTATGTGTGTGTGTGTGTGTGTGTATGTATATATATATATATATATATATATATATATATGTGTATGTGTGTGTGTGTGTGCATGTATATATATGTGTATATATATATGTATATATATGTATGTGTGTGTGTGTGTGTGCATGTATATATATGTGTATATATATATGTATATATATGTATGTGTGTGTGTGTATATGTGTGTGTATATATATATATATATATATATATATGTGTGTGTGTATATGTATGTATATATATATATATATATATATATATATATATATATATATATATATATATATATATATATATATATATATATATTAATATTATTATGCTCACCTTACCTTCCATTTCTTTGTCAGCCTCCTGGTTCTTGTAGTCCGCAGGTACAGTATGTGTATCGGGTAACCATCGTGACGATGGAGGAACCTCCGCTGTCAGCGCTTCTCAAAGGCAGTGGCTCATGCCTTTGATGTCAGTGCGCTGGACAGTCAGGCAAGCGGCTCATGCGTATGATGTGGACGCTGACAGCGGAAGCTCCTGCATTGTCGTGATGGTTACCCGATACACATACTGTACCTGCAGACTGCGCAAGAACCAGGAGGCCGGCGAGGGAACGGAGGGTAAGGTGTGTGTGTGTGTGTGTGTGTGTGTGTAATGACACAATAGGGGACATTGCACAAGTTATGGAACGAATTGTCTGAGTTTACATCATTTCCTATGGGAAATTTTGCTTTGCTAGACGAGTAACTTGGTTTACAAGCACACTCCCAGAACGGATTGTTCTCGTAAACGAAGGTTCCACTGTAGTTAGAAAGTTCTGCATCTTCAAGGTTTAACCCCTTAGTGACGGAGCTAATTTTCACCTTAATGACCAGACCAAATTTTGCAATTCTGACCAGTGTCACTTCATGAGGTTATAACTCTGGAACGCTTCAACGGATCCCGGTGATTCTGAGATTGTTTTTTCGTCACATATTGGACTTCATGTTAGTACCAAATTTAGGACAATATTTTTTGCGTTTATTGAAGAAAAAAATTGAATATTGGCAAAAATTTTGAAAATTTAGCAATTTTCAACTTTTGAATTTTTATACCGTTAAACCAGAGATTTCTGTGACACAAAATAGTTAATAAATAACATTTCCCACATGTCTACTTTACATCAGCACAATTTTGGAAACAAAATTTTTTTTTGTTAGGAAGTTAGAGGGGTTCAAAGTTTATCAGCGATTTCTCATTTTTACATCAAAATTTACAAAACCATTTTTTTAGGGACCACATCACATTTGAAGTGACTTCAATAGGCCTAGATGACAGAAAATACCCAAAAGTGACACCATTATAAAAACTGCACCCCCCAAAGTACTCAAAACCACATTCAAGAAGTTTATTAACCCTTCAGGTGCTTCACATGAACAAAAGCAATGTGGAATGAAAAAAAGCAAAAATTAAATTTTACCTAAAAATGTTGCTCTAACCCAAATTTATTCACTTTTAGAAGAACTAACACAACAAAATGGACCACAAAACTTGTTCCCCACTTTCTTATGAGTGCGCCGATACCCCACATGTGGTCAGAAACCTCTGTTTGGACAAATGGGAGGGCTCGGAACAGAAGGAGCAATATTTGAATTTTGGAAAGCAAATTTGGCTGAAATAGATTGCGAGCACCATGTTGCATTTACAGGTCCGCTAAGGTACCTAAACAGAAGAAACCCCTCACAAGTGACACCATTTTGGAAACTAGACCCCTCAAGGCTTCTATCTAGGGGTATAGTGAGCATTTTAGATCCACAGGTACTTCACAGATTTTGTTAACGTTACGTTGTCATATTGAAAATTTTAATAATTTTCTCAAAAATGTTGCTTTAGCATCAATTTTCTCACTTTTTCAAGAGGTAATTCCAAAAATGTGACCTCAAGGTTTGTTAACCACTTTTTTATGAGCGCGGTGATACCTCACATGTGGTCTGAAACCTTTGTTTGGACAAATGGGAGGGCTTGGAACGAAAGGAGCAATATTTGAATTTTGGAAAGGAAATTTGGCTGAAAAAGATTGCGGGCACCATGTCACATTTGGAGGACCCCTAAGGTACCTAAACAGCAGAAACCCCACACAAGTGACCCCATTTTGGAAACTAGGCCCCTCAAGGAATTTATCTAGATGTTTGGTGAGTACCCTGAACCCCCAGGTGCTTCACAGAATTTTATAACGTTGAGCCATGAAAAAAAAAAAAAAAATTTTACCACAAAATTGTTATTTCAACCAGGTAGCTTTTTTTTTTTACAAGAGTAAAAGGAAAAAATTCAGCATAACATTTATTGTGCAATTTCTCCTGAGTTTGGCGATACCTTATATGTGGTGGAAATCAACTGTTTGGGCGCATGGCAGGGCTCGGAAGGGAAGGAGCGCCATTTGACTGCAAAATTGGCTGGAATCAATAGCGGACGCCAGGTTGCATTTGGAGAGCCCCTGAGGTGCCTAAACAGTGGAGGTCCCCCACAAGTGACTCCATTCTGGAAACAAGACACCTCAAGGCTTTTATCTAGGTGTATAGTGAGCAGTATGAATCCACGAATACTTCACAGAATTTGATAAGCTTAGGTTGCCATATTGAAAATTTTCATTTTTTTCACAAAAATGTTGCTTCAGCATCAAATTTCTCACTTTTTCAAGAGACAACAACAAACCGTGGACCCAACAGGTTGTTATCCAATGTCTTATGAGCACAGGGATACCCCACATGTGGCCAAAAACCTCTGTTTGGATAAATGGGAGGGCTTGGAATGGAAGCAGCACCATTTGAATTCTGGAAAAGTTGAAATAAATTGCGGGCACCATGTCACATTTGCAGGGCCCCTTGGGTACCTATACATTAGAAACCCCCACAAGTGACCCCATTTTGGAAACTGGATTTTATTCAGGAGTATAATAAGCATTTTGAATCCACAGGTACTTCACAAAAATGTTGCTGTAGCAACCAATGTCTCACTTTTAGGCTATGTGGCCATGAGCCAGCGACACGGCGTCTAGTACACAGTGTCAGCCTCCTGCAGAGATGTGAGTGTTGTCCACGGGAGAACGCAGCTGCCCATGCCCACGATTTGGGTTCAGGCCGCTGTGGAGCTCTATGCTACCTGCAGAGAACACTCATCTCCGCAGCATAAATTGACATGCTGAGGCTCGGGAAGCTGCGCCACAGGTCAGTTTATGTGGCGGAGAAAAGAAGCACATTGGGCAAGCACATTGGGCATGGGATTTCTAAAAATCCTTCCACTGTGCTTCTACTGCACAATGCAGCGTTATGGACGCAGGGAAAACACTCTGCGCCCAAAACGCTGCAAATCCCGATTGTGGGCGCACAGCCTAAAATGCTACAATGGATGAATGGATACATGTCAAACATATATAATGTCCCACCCCCCTGCATATTCTAAGCTGGCGCCCTTTAGTCCCTTTCATGTGGCACTAAAGGGTGCCTAGCCTTGTATTTAGCCCCCCAAAAAAATAATAAAATAAACGACGTGGGGTCCCCCCCATTTTTGATAGCCAGCTAGGGTAAAGCAGACAGCTGTAGCCTGCAAACCACAGCTGACAGCTTCACCTTGTCTGGTGATCAATTTGGAGGGCTCCCCAGGCGTTTTTTTAAAAAAAAAAAAAAAACGTGGGGTCCCCCCCAAATTAGATCACCAGCCAAGGTGAAGCGGACAGCTGGGGTCTGGTATTCTCAGGGTGGGAAGAGCCATGGTTATTGGACTGTTCCCAGCCTAAAAATAGCAGGCCGCAGCCGCCCCAGAAGTGGCGCATCCATTAGATGCGCCAATCCTGGCGCTTCGCCCCAGCTCATCCCGCGCCCTGGTGCGGTGGCAGACGGGGTAATATATGGGGTTGATACCAGCTGTAATGTCACCTGGCATCAAGCCCTGGGGTTAGTGATGTCACGGCATCTGAACAGATACCCGACATCACTAACCCAGTCAAGTAATAGACAAAAAAAAAAGACAAAAAAAAATTTATTTGAAAAAAAAACTCCCCGAAACATTCCTCTTTCCCCAATTTATTGAAAATAAAGAAATTACGGTCGCTGTAATCCGCTGTAATCCGTGAGGTCCCACGCCGACTCTGGATCTTCTAGAATATGGGGGGCACGTTCAGGGAACGTATCCCCCATTTTCTGGAAGAGCAAGCTCTCCATGAGCAGTGTGGGTGCAGTAATCTGAGAATACTGCACTCACACTGCCCCGGTCCAACTTAGGGCAGAGTGACCTGCAGTAACCTCATTCCAGAATATGAGGGGCACGCTCACAGAACGTACCCCCCATTTTCTGGAACAGCAGTCTCTCCATGTGAGGACCACACTCCTCACATGGAGAGACTGCTGATTACTGCACTCACTCTCCCCCGGTCCACAGTGGAGCAGCCTGTGCATCAGCGACGTCAGCGTCCCTGCAAGACTGACGTTGCTGATGCACAGGCTGCTCCACTGTGGACCGGGGGAGGAATCCAGCTGACAGCCGCTGTCTGCGCATGCGCCGTCAGCATTCAAGAAGGAGGCGGCGTGATCGCGGGACGGATCACCAGACAGGTAACGTATGACCGGGGGCTCGGGGGCTGGGGGGGGGTGATGGGGGGTGACCTAGTGGGACCTGGGGACACCTTTCTGCCGCATGTGACGTGTCACATGCGGCAGAAAGAGCAGAATGAATGCGGGGGAGGGGGGGTGGCTCTGGAGACCCGGAGGGGGCTCCGGTGACCAGAGGGCTCCGGTGGACCGGAGGAGGGGTCAGGGGGAGGACATTTCCCTCCGATCTGAAATGTTTGATCATTTCAGATCGGAGGGAAATGAATGCAGAGCCGGCGGCGGCAGTTTTCAGCGCGCGTCGGCGCCATCTTGCACGCTCCGGAGGGGGGCTCTGAAGAACTGGAGGGGGCTCCAGGGACCAAAGAGCTCCGGTGTACCGGAGGAGAGGTCAGGAGGGGGACATTTCCCTCCGATCTGAAATGTTTGATCATTTCAGATCGGAGGGAAATGAATGCAGAGGCGGCGGCGGCGGGAGTTTTCAGCGCGCGTCGGCGCCATCTTGGATTTTCCGGAGGGGGGGGGTTGGATGGATTTCTCCGGTACCGGGGGCTTTGGGGGCACGAAGGGCTCACATTTATTTCTCATCTGACAGGACTTGGGTCTTCTCATTACAAATAAGCTGAGCAGCAGCACTCAATGTCAGGCAGCAGCTGCTAAAGCAAACAAGATTTTAGGGTGTATAAAAAGAGAGATTAGATCCCGTGATCCCAACGTATTGTTACCCCTCTATAAATCACTTGTAAGGCCACATCTGGAATACGGGATCCAGTTTTGGGCTCCACCTTTTAAAAAGGACATTCAGAAGTTAAAATCAGTTCAAAGGCGGCAACTAGACTACTACAAGGAATGGAAGGCCTTTCATATGATGAGAGGTTGGAAAAGTTAGATATGTTTAGCTTAGAAAAAAGACGTCTCAGAGGAGATCTCATTTATATGTATAATTAATGTGTGGTCAATATAAAGGACTGGCACATGACTTATTTCTTTCAAAGACAATAGTAAGGACCAGGGGGCACTCACTGCGAGTGGAAGAAAAGCGATTCCGACAGCTAAATAGGAAAGGGTTCTTTACAGTTTGAGCAGTCAGACTGTGGAAAGCCCTACCACAAGAGGTAGTAATGGCAGATACTATAACAGCTTTTATAAAAGGGCTGGATGATTTCCCCAGTACACACAACATTGTTGGTTATAAATGACTTAGTGACCAAATGTAGAACTGGTGGAGGAAGGTTGAACTGGATGGACCTAGGTCTTTTTTCAACCTAAGTAACTATGTAACTATGTAACTAAAATTGTTTGGTTAACGACTCATTCGGTTGTCCGTGCACATCGGTCGATCATGGACCGCCATGCACCGACTGGCCGCGGGGTCTACTATACCGAACTCTACAAGCTCATGTATGCCTGTGAGGACGTCACATTTAGGCCATCGAGTCCGTGCAGTGTGGTCCGTGATTAGACTAATATGCACGCACGTTTGCATGAGCCCTTACATTTTAATTACCTTTTTGGTTTGGAAGCGTGTAACCATAGGATGGTGAGTGGGGTTGTATATAAAAATCGTAGTGCAACATAGCAAAATGTATAATTTGCCATCGTGTCATAAATAGGACACACTCCCTACTCCTTTACTGGTTGGGAAAGTGCTTTTCTTCTGCTAGGTGTAGTGCGCATTGTACGCAGCATTGCTTAGCACAGCAGTTGTGCCCCTTACATTGGAGCCAGATAAACGGAAGATCCCTGTTTGACAGTTCCTGTCACTTTTCAAAGGGAGACCGGAGGCTCCCACCTTTCAATATTTCTCTGCAAGAAATCTATTGTCAGTGTGAATATCTGTACACGATTCAGCTGCAAGAAGTAACACGAGATTGTTTTACTTGCTTTGATATGTATGAGAGATGGGATATTCCTTGTGAGTGTCCCTTCACTTAAGTAGTTTATCAAAGTGTGTCAGTCAGCAGGCTGTCAGTTTAATATCTGTATAGATTAGCAGTATCAGAATGATTCCACAAAACAAGATCACCTCTTTGCCCTGCCAGGCTCTTCATGATATTGCTGCTCACCAGCCTCTCTCCTTGACAGGTTGTCTTCTATTAATGGTAGGAGGTGCAGTCATTGCTAGCCTTAATGTAAGCTAAATGGAGCAATGTCAAAGAGGTTACAGCGGCTTGATAAATGCAGTGTGCCATCTGCTTTTTTGATTAAAATCATGTTACACCTTCAGTGAGGAATGTTTGCCAGTCAAGATAGATGGGTCCAAATCTGGAGGAAAATATATAAAACAAAGAAATCAATAGGCAATCTGTTAAAAGTTGAAGTTACTGAAAGCAAGAGAACAAAATCTATTACCTAGTTTTATTTTGATTATGCTGTGGTTTTGCAATTGTATACAGCTCTTGTAGTAATGGGATGTGCAGCATTAGTAGGTTTATGAATGTTATATTAACTTTTTTTTCTCTCTCCAGTATATGTGCTGTGTTAGTGATGGTATATGAAATCCTCAAACATTCCTATATACTGGTAGTTGCAATGTTGATAAGATATAATTTGTATATTGCCAGCAGTCCCTTGTCCTAACTTCAAATACAAATAAAACCTCCTCTCTTCTGACAAGCCCAGCCCCAGGGCCTTAGGTGAAACTCTGAATCTGGCCGGACTAGTCCAATGATGTCAGTGATGGCGGGGCCCGGCTCCATGACCCTGGCGGTGTCTCTCCTCATTAGAGGGGATGATGATGGGAGTTGTATTTACAATAAAATAAAGTTTGTAACGCCACCTGTGGTTTTGCGGCTATGTGGGCCGCCGCTGTGCTGCGTGTTCCCTGGAGCAGGTGGTGATGGCGCAGCTGAGGTGTTCTTGCTCCCCACAGGTGGAGCGGGACCCCGGGGCAACTGTTGGAAATATGAAAAGTTTATGCTGGCAGGTTGTGACACAGGAGGAATGGAGACGACACCGTGACTTTGCAACAACAGTCTTACTCAGTGTATCAGCTTAGTCCACCATGGTATCTTGGGATTGGCGAATGCCCATCACTGGGGAATCCAAGTAAGTCCTAGGCGAGTACCGGTACACCCTTCATTTGCCTTTCCTGGTCGTCTCGACTGCGCTGACTCTCCGCCTGTCCTTCGCCTCCACACACAGTGCCCTAAGCCAGGGGTCGTGGACCTTTAAAGGGACTTCTGCCTGCTTGGCTCCCTAATCCTCTGTGACCCCCTTCCAGTGGATTTGTATGCTGTTTGTGGCCCAAAGGTGCGTACAGCCACCCTGGCCTCTGGTGTTACTAGTAAGTCCTAAAGTCTTTTCCTAGCCTAGGGACCGGGACCCTGTTTGCGACCAAATCCCCCCATTTTGAGATGTTGCTTGTGGAACAAGACTATAGGGGAGCCTGGCACACTTCCCCCTAAGTCGCTGGGATTCTCTCTTCAGCGTCACTAGGGTCGAGGAAGACCCCCAGGGTCTTCACTCCTAGTCGGTGCCCTGGCCCTGATCTAATGTGTGAACTAACAATTGGGTGTCTGCAGGTTTCTTTGTACGTGAACCGGTAGATGGCCTCTTTCTTACCCAGGATGGGGCACCACACCTCTGGCTGAGGTGCAGTACCCCTGTGGCGACGGTAGCCTCAGGCTCCACACTTCACCTTAAATAGGTTGCACAATTTTTATTTTTTGTTTTACCTAACCAACTAAAAAGGAACCTGTCACCAGGTTTGGCGATTATAAGCTGCGGCCACCACCATTGAGCTCTTATATACAACATTATAGAATACTGTATATAAGAGCCTAGGCCACTCTGTAGAACGTAGCCTTGTGCGCACGCTGCATTTTTTGCCTTGTTTTTGTGCGCTTTTTGGGTGCAGCTTTGGCCCCAAAACTGTATGCATTTCCTTCCCCAGCAAAGTCTGTGAGATTTCATTTTTGCTGTGTGCACATTTTCAGCTTTGTGCTTTGTGGTGACCACAAAAATGCAGCATGTCAATTCTTTCTGCCTTTTTGCCAGTGATTTTGAGCCCTTCCAGTCAATAGATTTGACTTAAAAAACGCACTGGGCAAAAATGCTGTAAAAAACGCAGTAAAACGAAGCAAGAAATGCATGTTGAGGGAGCGTTTATTTGGGACCAAAAACGTGCATCTTTGTGGTCACCACAAAGATGCAGCGTGCGCACATAGGCTAATACTCACCTAGGGGGTGGTCCGGTCCGATTGGTGTCTCTGTTCTCCGGTCCGATGGATGTTGCTGGTCTGTAGCCTCCTCTCTGTCATTCACACTGGCGAGATTTGAGGTCCTGCGCAGGCACACTTTAATCCACCCTGCTCAGGGCAGATCAAAGTATTGTAGTGCAAAAGCGCAGGCGGTCTTTAACCTTTCCTGACATGTTACAGTACTTTGATTTGACCCTGAGCAGGGTGGATCAAAGTGCACCTGCGCAGGACCGCAATGTTGGCTTGTGTGGATGATGTAGACGCGTCATCCATACTGGGCTGAGTGGAAGGTA
This sequence comes from Anomaloglossus baeobatrachus, assembly GCF_048569485.1. Lineage (NCBI taxonomy): Eukaryota > Metazoa > Chordata > Amphibia > Anura > Aromobatidae > Anomaloglossus > Anomaloglossus baeobatrachus. The sequence goes on along the minus strand of NC_134356.1, from coordinate 425,590,449 downwards.
ATCGAAGCAGAGGAGAAGCGCTGGATCGGAGAGCAGCGACACCTTTTGGACCGGACCGCCCCTTATGTGAGTATTATAAAAGTATTTTTTACATTATACAGCATGGCCTGCGCTCTTATATACAGAATTCCAGAATGGTGTATATAAGAGCTCCGTGGTGGTGGCCATAGCTTATAGTTGCCAAACCTGGTGACCGGTTACCTTTTAAGGGTGAATTTTTTGGTAAGCACTGCAGCTTGCCATAGCCAAACTGTGTGTAATATATGTACTTTTAGATAGATAAAATCTGGTACAGTGGGGGAAAAAAAGTATTTAGTCAGCCACCACTTGTGCAAGTTCTCCCACTTAACAAGATGAGAGGTTTTCAATGGGGTTGAGCTCTGAAGACTGGCTAAGCCACTCCTTCGTTACCCTGGCGGTGTGCTTGGGATCATTATCATGCTGAGAGACCCAGCCATGTTTCATTTTCAGTGCCCTTGCTGATGGAAGGAGGTTTGCACTCATAAGCTCCCCACACATGGCCCCATTCATTCTTTCATGTACACGGATCAGTCGTCCTGTTCCCTTTGCAGAGAAAGAGCCCCAAAGAATGATGTTGCCACCACCATGCTTCACAGTACGTAGGGTGTTTTATTTTGTATGCAACTCAGTATTGGATCTCATACAAACACGACGAGTTGTGTTTCTACCAAACAGTTCTTCTTTGGTTTCATCAGACCATATGACATTCTCCCAATACTCTTCTGGATAACCCAAATGCTCTCTAGCAAACTTCAGACGAGCCTGGACATCTACAGGCTTAACACTAGAAGTCCCAGAAATTTTGAGCTCCGTAGGGTTTTAATGGTAGAAATGTTAAATGACCCCTCTCTGGGACTTCTAGTGTTAAGCGGGAGAACACGTCTGACACTGCAAGATCTGAGTCCCTGGTGGTGTAGTGTGTTACTGATGGTAGCCTTTGTTACGGTGGTCAGACCTCTATGCAGGTCATGCACTGGGTCCCCCCCCCGTGTTGTTCTTTGATTTTTCTCACTGTTCTTGTGATCATTTTGATGTGAGATCTTGCGTGGAGCCCCAGATCGAGGGAGAATATCAGTGGTCTTGTATGTCTTCCATTTTCTTATTATTGCTCCCACAGTTGATTTCATCACACCAAGCTGCTTGCCTAATACTGAATCAGTCTTCCCAGCTTGATGCAGGGCTAAAATTTTGATCTTCACCATAGTGGAGTTTGGAGTGTGACTGTTTGAGGTTTTGGACAGGTGTCTTTTACACTGATAACAAGTTCAAACAGGTGCCATTACTACAGGTAATGAGTGAAGTACAGAGGAGCCTCTTAGAGAAGTGGTTCCAGGTCTGTGAGAGCCAGAAATCTTGCATGTTTTTAGATGTCTAAATACTTATTTTACACCATATTTTGCAAAACAAAATCTTGCCAAAACAGACAAGGTGATTTTCTGGATTTGTTTTCTCATTTTGTCTCTCATAAATGTGGTCTACCTATGATATAAATTACAGGCCGCTGTCATCTTTTTAAGTGGGAGAACTTGCACAATTAGTGGCTGATTAAATCCCCCCCCCCCCCTTCCACCACTATATATACTGCCAGATCCACAGGCAGCATGTAACAGGCAATGGCTCTATTACTCCAGCCAGGTATGTTTGACTCTGACATGCTGTGGCGTTTCAGAGAAGGAAACACTTTAAATGCTGCCAGGGATTGAGTCGCACAGACTAGTCAGGCAGGTGGGTCCCCGATGATTTCTCCCTGCCTGTTTTCCTGGACTGACAAACAACTTGTTAATGCAGAGCAGCGGGCGGGAGAAGCCCAAAAGTACTCGCTTGTTCGACTAGCCTTCTGTGCGGCCCGTTCCCCCAGGCACTTTCACTTTTTTTAATTTTAAATTTAGCACCTTATTCCAGAAAAAGAATTAAATAAGTAATTTATACAATAACCATATTCAGCAAGATACCATGTTGGTGACGAGATCCTCTGCCTATTCGAAGTGGCCTATTTTGATATCCTTTAATAAAATAAAAACTTTGCTTTTAAAGAGACGACTCCTAATGATGATATCCTTCCTGTATCTTCATTCCACCCAATATATCCTGTTATTGTCCAAGAGTTATTAGTCAGTATTAATAAAAGGTTTTATTTCTAAAACATTGTAATACACCAGAATAAATTTCTTCCACTTATCAAAGAATCACTTTTTTACTCTCCATTTTTAATTTTTCTAGGGTAAGTAAAGATTTTATCTGGATTAGTATCGCCCCTTCTGAGGGCGTCTGTCGGCAGCCAGTCCCTTAGCAGCCACTTTTTAGATATAAGTGTAGAATGGAGATGGATTGGTATACTGCTTCCGTGCTGCTCCTATCTACACCCTCTTCTTCATTATAATGGAAGAATCACAATATGGGGTTCAACCTCTTGTATTCCAAACACTCAATACAAGCGTTTGGACCCTCTTCCAAAATTGTTGGACCCTGCTGCATTGCCAAAACACATGGAACATCTCTCTTTTGAAAGTTTAACATGTGTGAGAGTCTGTTGGGTATTATACAGCCATTAAATCCATAGATTGCGCTCTGCATTACGTGGTACGGTCTCTCCAATTCTCATTAATCACATGATTCCTAACAATTTTCCAAATTGTGATGTGTTTAGTTCCCTTCTAACCCTTTTAACTTCTTTAACCTATATTTCTGCATTTAAGCCCTCCAAATCTTCTGCTGATAAATGTGGCAGATTCACCCATTGTAGCCATTCCCGCCCCCCATTAAGACCTTCCCCCTACCCCACCATATAACTTTGCAAAATAATGTTTTAATTTGCTGCTGATTTCTTTTCGGACCTGTTGTTCTACTACCGTCCTTGCTGATCATATTAGTGATGAGTGAGGGTTCTCTGTGCCCTGGCCAAATTAGCCAGCAACTTGCCCACTTTATTATCAAACCTGTGCAAGTCCACTTCCTGCTGAGACCTAATAGTTTTCTCTTATCTGCCCAAGAATCAGTCACTTTTCATCACTTATTGAAGCTGCTTTAGTTTTATAGTGACAAGTACTTGGTGCTTATTCTGAGGAAGAAGTGGGGATTCACTTTGAAACGCGTTAATAAAGCACCTTTCATTTATACTATGGATTGGATCCTTCATCTTATTCACAGCAGCACAGATTGATCCACGTATGTCTCCAGGTTCCTGTTCAATTGGCAAAATTTACATACTTTTATTAAATATTCTGGAATCTTAATACTTTTCACTTTTTGGATAGACTTATTCAGACTGAAGAAGAAAGTATACGTTGCAATAAAAAGTAGGCCAAGATAAGCTGCCTTGTGTGCAGTTTCTGATTTCCCTTGTAGCACAAGTTCTTGCCAGACAGAAGGTGTGTAAAGGTGGTACTAATGCTTTAGTGAGCTGAAAATGAGCAATAACCCTATCGGCATCGTCTTAGTAGAAGGGCGCAAGGATAGTGGTTAAAGCAGATTTATAAGTAAACCCTACAGCTTATTATTGGAATTTTTTTTTGTATGATACAGCTTTTAGCTGGAAGAACATTGACACCTTTCGGGGGCATTTTTTTCTTTAATACTTAAAGGGGTTTTGCCTCTAGGAAGGTTCATTTAAAGGTTAATTTTAATCAATAGATCTTGAAATAATAATTTCCACAATTGGATGTGTTTTATTATTTTATTTTTATTTTTTTAATGTTCTTGTGCTGAGAATTTTATGTACAAGTGCATCTCAATAAATCATTACAAACAGATTGATTTTATTTCTGTTAATGTTGATGATTATGGCTTACAGCCAATGAAAACTACAAAACTACAAAAGTCATTATCTCAATAATTAGAATATTATATAAGACCAACTGAAAAAATGATTTGAAACTCAGAAATGTTGGCGCCTACTGAAAAGTCTGTACAGCAAATTTACTCAATTCTTGGTTGGGGCTCCTTTTGCATGAATTACTGCATTAATGTGGCGTGGCATGGAGGCGATCAGCCTGTGGCACTGCTGAGGTGTTAAGGAAGCCCAGGTTGCTTTGATAGCAGCCTTTAGTTCGTCTGCATTGTTGGGTCTGGTGTCTCATCCTCCTCTTGACAATACCCATAGATTTTCTATGAGATTTAAGGCGAGTTTGCTGGCCAATCAAGCACAGTGATACTGTGGTTATTAACCCCTTCAGCCCCCGGGCACTTTCCGTTTTTGCGGTTTTGTTTTTTGCTCCCCTTCTTCCGAGAGGCGTAACTTTTTTTTTTTTTTCCCCATCAATCTTGCCATATGAGGGCTTGTTTTTTGCGGGACGAGTTGTACTTTTAAATGAAACCATAAGTTTTACCATATAGTGTACTGGAAAACTGCAAAAAAATTCCAAGTGCGGAAAAATTGCAAAAAGTGTGATCGTACAATAGTTTTTGGGATATTTTATTCACTGTATTCACTATATGGTAAAACTGAGATATCTATGTGATGCCTCAGGTCAGTGCGAGTTTGTAGACACCAAACATGTATAGGTTTACTTGTATCTAAGGGGTTAAAAAAAATTTACAAGCTTGTCCGAAAAACGTGGCGTTCTCATTTTTCAGGATCTGAGGCTCAGTGATGGCTTATTTTTTGCGTTTCGACCTGACGTTTTTAACGGTACCATCTTTGCGCAGATGCTACATTTTGATCGCCTGTTATTGCATTTTGCGCAAAATTTGCGGTGACCAAAAAACGTAATTTTGGCGTTTGGAATTTTTTTGCCGCTACGCCGTTTACTGATCAGATTCATTGATTTTATATTTTGATAGATCGGGCATTTCTGAACGCGGCGATACCAAATATGTGTATTTTTATTTTTTTAACCCTTTAATTTTCAATGGGGTAAAAGGGGGGTGATTTGAACTTTTTATTTTTTTTTTATTTTTTTTTTTAATTTTTTAAAACTTTTTTTTTTTTACTTTTTTTTTTTTATTTTACTAGTCCCCCTAGGGGGCTATAGCGATCAGCAATCCGATCTCTCTGCGCTATCTGCAGATCTCAGCTACAGAGCTGAGAACTGCAGATTTGCTGCTTTACGTTCAATGCCGGCTGTATTCCAGCATTGAAAGGAAGTGAGTCATGTTAGCTACAGGCATCATCACATGACCCTGTGCTACCATGGCAACCACCGAAAGTCACGTGATCATGTCACGTGACTTCCGGCAGGGTAAGTGACTGTCATGGCGGTGCCCATATTCATATCGCTGCCAGATTTTGGCAGCGAAATGTAAGGGGTTAATGGCCGCGGGTGGAAGCGATTCCACCCGTGGCTAGCAGGCACACATGTCAGCTGTTGATAACAGCTGATATGTGCGCGGATCGGATCGCCGGCGGCAGGGGGCGGGGCTTACCGGCACACGATCCATGACGTACCCAGTACATCATGGGTCGTTAAGGGGTTAAACCAGGTATTGATACTTTTGGCAGTGTTGACAGGTGCCAAGTCCTGCTGGAAAATGAAATTTCCATCTCAAGAAAGCTTGTCTGCAGAAGGAAGCATGCAGTATTCTAAAATTTACTAGTAGACGGCTGCGTTGACTTTGGTCTTGATACAAAACAGTGGACCTACAGCAGCAGATGACATGGCTCCCCAAACAATCACTGATTGTGGAAACGTCACACTAGACCTCAAGCAGCTTGGATTGTGGCCTCTCCACTCTTCCGCCAGACTCTGGGACCTTGATTTCCAATTAAAATGTAAAATTTATTCATGAACTCAGCATTAAGACAAATTGGTTTAGGCTCGAACTTTGTGAGTAAGATAATGGCCTTGTACTCTAGACCGTCGGCCCGAGTTCGGGTTAACGGGGCCCTCGGATCCGGTGGAAATCAGAAACGGTACCAGTCAGGGGTGCCTTTTATCCCCTCTTCTATATGTCATTGTTATGTAGCACCTTGCAGTGGCCATTAGACAGAACCCCAATGTACACGGTCTGAGAATTGGAGACAGGGAATTTAAGACAGCTATATACGCAGATGACCTCCTGCTATATACGTCCCAACCTCTGATCACATTCCCTTCACTACTAAAAGAATTTGAACGATTTGGAAATTTCAGCAATTTTAAAATAAACTATTCCAAAACAGAAGCGCTAAACATCTCCCTTAAAATAGAGGAAGTCGCCCCACTGAAAGAAAAATTCCCGTTTCGATGGCAGGCATCCTCAATAAAATATTTAGGGGTAACGATCCCATCTAATTTGGGGACACTTTATTCCTTTAATTACCAAGCCTTATTAAACAGAACCCTAAAAGATATGGAAGAGTACAACAAACGACCCCTTTAATGGTTCGGCCGCGTAAACACATTAAAAATGGACATACTACCACGGTTCCTTTTACATCTTTCAGTTGATACCTTTAAATCCCCCTCCGGCCTTCTTTAAGACATTGAGGTCAGCACTGGTTTGCTTTGTGTGGAAAGGGGGAAAACCAAGGATCAAATATCAGACTTTGATTCGACCCAAACAGAGGGGGGAGCCAGATTTACGTACCTATCACCATGCTGTCCTGGTGGCTAGGTTGTTAGACTGGCATTTTCACCGGGAGACCAAGCAGTGGGTGGCATTAGAGCAGCTTCATTTTCCAGTTCTGCTTGGGGCACTTCCCTGGTGTGACGTAGCGACCACCAACGTGGTAAATGGTCGCTATATGTCACAGTGGAGAAGGTATCTGCGATATCTAGACGGTAAAGGTTGCTATGGGACTTGTAGTCCACAAAGGCTTCTTGCTACACATAAGGGTCAGGTTCCCTTTAACAATCACAAGGTGCTCTGCAAGGCTGAGATTCACAGACCTCCACCTGTGGGTGTGGCCAGCTTGATATAGGAGACTGGCAATGTGTGTTTGGGGAGAGTGAGAGCAGAGCCGAGAGCTCTGCATGGAGCATCCTGTGTGGAGGTTGAGCACAGGACTCAGATATTCAGACTGAGGGGAGTGCAGCCAGACTAGGGCTGTAAGGCCGAACCTCTCCTGGAGGAGACACAGACCCAGGGGTCTGCAGAGGACCCTGGGGCCAAGAAGGAACCTCAGCTAGAGGTGTCTGCTACCGGGTGCCAGAGAGAGAGGAAAGTGGTTAAACTCCCACTATGATCTTGTACTAGAGTCTGCTCTGTAAGCTGCAGAGCCGGAAGCCTGGAAAAGCTCCAGGCCTGCGTGGAGCGATTATAAGTTTGTGGACCCTCCTGGAACAGCCGAACGGGGCATCGTAAGACCGTCTCCTACGGCAAGGGGTGCCTGTGTGACGGGGACCCGTATGGACGGTGCATAACCCGGCTGTGTTCCGGGTCCATTTACATGTACAGCGAGGACAATAAAGCTGTTTTGATCGGACTATTTGAGTCACGGCGTCTTTGTGGTCCTGGGGGACCCCCACCCCGCTACACTGGCTACTACCAAAAGAGTGTGAGGATGAAAGGAGGCAGGTGGAGCCGGGTGGGATTTTGCTCAGAGCGACACTGGAGGCATGAGAGGCCACAAAGCTGAAAAGCGGCCTGATTGGCTCTCCTACTCCTCTGGTGCCTTTGTTCGGCAATCTGAGCTTCCCTCCGGGGTGTACGGTGGAGAGATTTCTGGGATGGCAACAGAGTTCGGATATCAGACTGGGACAGATATTACAGGGCAGAGACTTGCCCCCTTTTGAAGACCTTTGGGCCGCATTCCCGGGGCTGAGATTGAGGTGGCTCGAATATATACAACTTCACTCGTTTTTGCAATCCTGGCTGGATGGGAAGAGGCCCCCCTCCCCGGATATGTCCACCCCATTCGAACACTTATTCCTGCAGAGTTCGCCTCCGACACACCAGATCTCCCTCATCAGCGATATGATGAACAGGAACCTCCTATTCTGAGGACCCCAGCTACATTGGAAGATGGGAATCGGAATTAGGTTTCAGCCTTACTGAGGATGAAAAACGAAAGGCGTATGTTTTCTCGCACAAGATCTCAGTAGCATCCAATGCCCAGGAAAAGAGCTTTAAGCTACTGGCAAGATGGTATCAATGCCCGGTCAACCTCCATAGTGCCTTCCCTATGGTCCCGGAGGAGTGTTGGCGCTGTGGCTCAGACAAAGGTACGCTGCCACACATTTGGTGGGGATGTAACAAACTATCCAACTTTTGGACTCTGGTGTTTGCGACCTACAACCAAATGGCAGGAGAAAGTGTAACTCCTTCCATTAAGATCGCCCTTCTGTCTATTTTACCCGCTTCACTGGGATGCCAAAAGAAGCGCCTGTTGCGGTTCTTTTTTATTGCGGCCAGAGCAGTCATTCCACGACACTGGAGGACCACAGTGACCCCCCCTGGAATAGGGGAATGGCTGACAGAGCTAACGCATCTTTGTCACATGGAGGAATTCTCCTCTTGGGTATCGGGCACAAATGAGAAGTTTACCAAACTATGGCAGCCGTGGATACTGTTCAAGGAGTCCCCTGCATTCAGGAGTGACAGTGCACATACAACCCCCCTCTTACCTCCCTCCCACAACCCCTTGTGTAAGTCCCCTCCTTCTCCCCTCTCTTTCTATTCTGCTATATACTCACTCTATATCTTGACCACTTTCCTAGTAAGGTTCTTCATATAGACAGGTGGGTCTAGCCCTTGGAAAGTAAAAGGTGACAAACCGTAACCTATGAATATGTAATAGTCACAGATAACCTATCAAAACACGGGTGGAAGTATATTTTTTGTCAGTAATGTATTATGTAGATTGTATAAACACCAAGAGTAGCAGCCCACCTACGGAACTTGAAGTGGCTAATCTCTTATTTTTTTCTCTGTATGCTTGTTATGTTTAATTTGTTTTTTTTTAATGGAAATCTTTAATAAAATCTGATTGGTTAAAAAAAATGCAAAATTTACTTTCATCTGAAAACAACATCTTTGACCACTGAGCAACAGTCCAGTTCTTCTTCTCCTTGGCTCAGGTAAGACGCTTCTGGCATTGTCTATTGGTCATGAGTGGCTTGACACAAGGAATGTGACACTTATAGCTCATGTCCTGGATACATCTGTATGTGGTGGCCCTAAAGAAAGCATGGACTCCAGCAGCCGTCCACTCCTTGTGACTCTTCCCCAAATTTTTGAATGACCTTTTCTTAACAATCCTTTCAAAGCTGCGGTTATCGTACTTGCTTGTGCACCTTTTTCTACCACACTTTTAATTCCACTCAACTTTCCATTAATATGCTTGGATACAGCACTCTGTGAACAGCCAGCTTCTTTAGCAATGACCTTTTGTGGCTTACCCTCCTTGTGGAGTGTGTCAATGACTGCCTTCTGGACATCTGTCAAGTCAGCAGTCTTCCCCATGATTGTGTAGCCTACTGCACCAGACTAAGGGACAATTTTAAATGCTTAGGAAGCTTTTTCAGGTGTTTCGTGTTAATTATTCTAATTTTCTGAGATAATGACTTTTGGGTTTTCATTGGCTGTAAGCCATAATCATCAACCTTAACAGAAATAAACATTTGAAATAGATCACTCTGTTTGTAATGACTCTATATAATGTGTTTCCCTTTTTGTATTGAATTACTGAAATAAATTAATTTTTTGAGGATATTCTAACTTATTGAGATGTACAGGTATATGTCCATGCTATGTACTGTGTAATGGCCGTGTCTGACTGTACAAGGACATGGTCTGATCATACCACATCTCCTGAGCAAGGGAAAAGCATATACGTATAGCATAGCATGGGATAACAACTGATTTCTTGTGAGGTAAACATTTCCCTTCCTGTTTTTAAAAAATGTTTTACGTCAAAGAATAATTTGCTATCCTGTGCTGTATTGTATGTATACTATAACTACTATAGCCACATGTGGTCCTGCTTCCTCCCTTTCCTAGGGCCTGTGTACGCAGCTCAGGTCTCCTGGGAGTCTGCTTAGGGCACGCACCCACCCATCTGCCCTCTCAAAGGGCCGGTGTGCCGTTTCCTGGAAATGCATCTCAGTCTAAGGCTGAAGGGCATTAAATATTTAAGGCAACGTCTTTAGTTAGTCTTTCTGTCATCTAGCTAGTTCAGGTCCAGTTATCCTTGTGCTAGTCACCCGGACCTACATTCCCTTACCTGTTTGTCCCTACCGTACCGGTCGGTCTGTACCTGCCTGGCTGTCAGCCTCAGCGAACTTGCCTGCACCTGAGTCCGTACCAGAGTCAGTCTCCTGTCCTGTGGGCCAGTTGCCACAGTCCCAATCACAGCCCTGACAGTGGTATCTAGAGTCCCCCTCACAGTAGGCACTGGTAAGCCTTGGTTCCCGCTCTAGACTAGTGGGTCCACTCCCGCTTGCTGCCTCTACACCGGCGTTAGATTTGCCTGCTATAACTTTTGTGTTAAACTGTCTTTTGCTGGCTATATAATAAGTGTTCTCTCACATTTGCATATATAAAATTGCTCAGATTCTCAGCCAGAGAAGTTGGTGAGAGCCTTATGTCATGCGAGTGTGCCATTTTTCTTCCTTGCCTAGCATTAGTATGTTATGTGAGTGTGCATGTTTCTTCTGGTCTTCTCTGTGAGAAAGCTGCTGACTGACATGTCTGGTAGCGGTTTATCTCCATGAGAACAAAGATCTTCAGTCCAAAATCGGATATGGCTGATCAACATCTCTCCCATCCATCAGTCCAACAGCACACCCATACACATTAGACCAGGGTTCCCCAACTCCAGTCCTCAAGGCCCACCAACAGTGCATGTTTTCAGGATTTCCTTAGCATTGCGCTGCTGTTGGAACCAGCACCTTGGCAGGTAATTACATTAACACCTGTGCAATACTAAGGAAATCCCAAAAACCTGCACTGTTGGTGGGCCTTGAGGACTGGAGTTGGGGACCTCTGCATTAGACTGTCTGCTGAATGTCACTATCGACATTTTCAGCCAACGTTCGTCTAATGTGTATGGAGGCCTTATTCTTGGGTCTCATGCAGCACTCAAAGCCCCTCCTGTAGTATAATTACATATAGAGCTCTCTCGTTCCTGTAGTATAAGCACATATAGAGCCCCCTCCCTTTTTGTAGTCTAAGCACATATAGAGCCCCCACCCGCTGTTGTCACCCTTTGTAATGTACACACTGTAGTATAGTCAACCTTTACATAACATGTTGTTTTATGTCCCCCTCTCCACCTAAGGAATATGTGTAATAAAATGACATGCACCCCTGGAATTCCAGATCTCCCCGCCAGAGTATGATCGCTTACATCTCTTGCAGTAATGACCTCCCCCTTGTATAATTATTCACTCTCTCACACACGGAATCAGGGCAGGGATAAGGTCGAAACTTGCCTAGATGAGGCTAGAAGGGGCATAAACCGTGTATGATGCAATGCTGGCACTGCTTGTCCACCTATCCAAAATACTAGGCAGCCATGCCTGCTGCTTTATGCTGATTCTCTACCACTAGAGAGGGACCATTATCGCCCTACCACCCGCACTCAATCTGTACAGTAATCAGTGGTAGATTAGTAGTGACACGGGACATGAACGGCTACATAGCTTATCATTGTGAGGCAGAGACAGCGCTTAGCCCAGCTAGAAGGTATTCGTCTACCTGTCCACCAGCGCTCATATTGTCAAGCCACTGGGGCAGGGCAAATACTGGTGGTAGAGTCAGGATAGAGAAGCTGCCTAGTACTATAGACAAGTGGTGATGGGCACCATTGGGTGGCTAGGACCTAACTCCTGACTGGTAGGTAGAAGTGATGGGTGGGATCCTGTCAGGAATGTCAATAATAATCTCACCCTTATATAAGTGTAATAAATTCCCCCAGGATCAATCAAGCCCCAGAATACATACATTTATAATAGTATAAACGTATAACCCCACCCCCTTCCTAATCGCATACCCCATTGCAGCAATCATCCCCTTCAAAGGAATTATAATCTTATACCCCATAGCATACATAATCACATACCCCCGATCGGATCTAGTGCGAAGCTGCCAGTGTCACCCATCAAGATGCCGACTGACAGCAGCAACCTTGCCATGATTGAGCTGTCCACCTGGCTCTTTTTTGTTATAGCCAGGCAGGCTCATGGACAAACAGAGGAGTCTGCAGCAGCCCGTGTCTCTTGAAAGGGGCAAAAGCTGCTCTCCGGCAGGTAAGTGAACGGCATGTCACTTACAGCGTGCTGCATGGGCACATGTTGGGGATTCTAATGTGGCGATTTAAAGGTACCCGGTGGCCACAGACGTAGCACAATCTGGAGAATGCGCTGCAGCTTTTTACAAATTATAAAATGGCTCCTTGTGATTTAACGATTCAATGTTCGTAATGCATTTGGTGGCCCTAAACTGTCGCTATGGGACCATCGGAGAAGGGGAATATGCCTCCCAGCCTGCCTATGCTCTATGTATACAAAGGTAAACCTTGTAATAAGCAATGTTTATCCTTTCTGTGGGCAGTCTGGCTGCATTGATGTTTTAGAGCAGTGTTTCCCAAACTCCAGTCCTCATGGACCCCGACAGATCATGTTTTCAGGACTTCCTTAGCATTAAACAGGTGATGGAAACATTATTAAGGTATCACCTGTGCAATACTAGGGAAATCCTGAAAACATGACCTGTTGAGGGCTGTGAGGACTGGAGTTTGGGAACCACTGTTTTAGAGCATAGGTGCAGAGGAGTGTGGACTGCACGGACGTTTACAATCTGTTCAGTCCAGATGTAGATTTTTTTTAAAAAATTTTTTAAACTTCTTTTTATTAAGTTTCAAGGTACATTATGTATGTCAGTGATAATAACAAAAGTTGAGACATTAATATATCAATATAAGCCCAAACAGTCCCCAACACCCCCTCCCCTCTGCGTGCGCCCTCTAACTTATAGCGTCTATTATTATGAAATTGGGTTGTGTCCACTTCTAAGTTCTAACAGGTACCACGATGTGTGTTTAAACTGAGATCTAATGCTGGCTCTAGTGACATCTGGTAATGTGGGCATGAAAGGGGACCATATTTAAAAAAAAATTTCCTTGTCAACGTTTTTGTCCGATTTTTTTTTTTTTTTTTTTTTTTTTTTGTTATATACAGAAGTTTGCTTAGATCATTTATTACTGAGCTATGTGTGACAATTATTATTTTTTACTTGAGACAGCACAGTAGCGGTTTCTATTCTCAAGGGTATATTTAGAAGTTGCAGTCCAGGCGGGCGTTCAATAACCACATGAAAAACTAATTTAGGCTGCTTTCAAACCGCGTATGACCTGATCCTTTACGAATGTGTTGTCATTTCAATGCATTTGCAATGGAATCGTGGCAATATGCGGTGACTTGCAGTTGTGTGCGTCATACACTGGATTTGTTGTTTTGCCTGATTTTACAGAGTTTCAAAAAACGCTACTTGTTGCGTTTTTGACCTCGGTCAAAAAAATATTGCATCTCGCTGGATCCGATGCATTGCATCTGGAAGCAGGAGCATCACCGGGACAGCACCACGGAGACAGGTGAGAGTATATAGCAAGCAGCCTGTGTGCAGTGACATCCAGGAGGTCATTGGTGTTCCCAATGAACTGACACCCCCGCTTCAGCGAGTGTCACCAGGGTGACTTCATGGGTTCAACAGAGTTCATTGGGAACTATGATGAGTCCCCAATGCTGGCCCCACGATGCTCCGGTTTCTAGGTCCTCACTGTGCGCACACACACACACACACACACACACACACACTGCTGAATACTCACCTGTCCCCATCGGTGCGGTCCCCGGCACTGAAGTCCCCAGCGCAGCCTCTTCTTCCAGCTCTTCAGTGCAGTGAAAATTCAGTGAGTATAATGAGCGGCGGGCAGAAGTGGGAGGCAGCAGATGGACGTCTGAAACCAGTCTCTCTCTCTCTCTCTCTCTCTCTCTCTCTCTCTCTCTCTCTCTCTCTCTCTCTCTCTCTCTCTCTCTCTCTCTCTCTCTCTCTCTCTCTCTCTCTCTCCTTAATGGCGGGTAAAACAAACCTGGTATTAACCCCTTATTAACCAGCATGCCACCTGGCACCAGGGCCGCTGGAAAATTTTGGATACATTGCCAGAAGATGGCGCTTTTATGAAAGCGCCATTTTCTGGGGCGGCTGCGGACTGCAAATCGCATCGGCGGGCCAAGAATGCTTGTGCCTTCCTGCACTGCAGATTCCAATCCCCAGCTGCCTAGTTAAACCTGGCTGGACACAAATTGGGCAAAGCACACGTCGTTTTTTTATATATTTTTTTTTTTTTTTTCATTATTTCATGAAATTCATGAAATAATTAACCCCATTACGACAGCGTTACATTTTAAAATGGCAGTAAAAAAGGGTACTTATTCCTTTCTGCCGTTTTAAAACTGTGGTCAGAAAAATGTAAATAGCGCCCCCCAGCGGTGCAAAATCTCCGGGGCTTCAGCTACCGGGGGTATTTGAGATCCTGGAGATCATGATTCGGGCCGGTTTTTCCGTTCCCTGGACATGTGATCGCCGTTATACACAGTGTAATAACGATCACATATAAGAAAATGAAATCGGTGAAAATTTTTTTTTTCTCACATCTGACATGATCAAACATGTCAGACGGGAGAAAATTGTTCTCCCCAGATCCCCTGCGATTCCTCCGGTGCTGGCACGGTCCCCCCCGGTCCCTCTCCCCACCCGCCTCCACGTGTTCGGCCTTCAAAATGGCGACCGCAAGCTCTATGCGGCCGCCGAGAAATGTAACCATCTGGTGATCTCGCTCACATCTGACTTGATCAAAACACGTCCGATGTAAGATAAAGTCCTCCCAGGTCCTCCCCGATCCTTCCCTGGTCCAGCAGTCCCATCAATATCCCCCCCCGGTCCCCTCCAGGTTTTCAAATAGCGGACGCATACAATACATGCGCCCGCTGAAATAATCATCTTCTGTCCCATCCGACGTGATCAAAGGACATAAGTGTGCTCCCATGGTCCCCTCCGGTTTTCCCCCGGTACCTCAATAAAATTACAGGTCCCCCGCAGCCCCCCCTCTTCTTCTCTCCAAAATGGCGCATGAATGTGCAGTGTGCCCACATCCTAATCTGCCTCCTCCACATAGCAACCAGTTTCATTGGTTCCTGGCATTTGATCAAAGTGGTAGATCCTATCACAGTGATCAAATACCCAAAATATTTACAGAAATTTCAGCATTTGGGTCTGCCTCTCTTTTCTCTCCCTTGTAGTTGATCTGGGAGAGAAGAGAGAGCGACTACAATTGCTGCTGCTTCTTGTAAAAAAAAACAAAAAAAAAGTATTTTATTATAAATCATTCTAATATCCTCACCCCAATTATCCTAATCACCCCCTTAGGTTAGATTAGATTTTTTTTTTTTTAATTTTTTTTTCTTCATTGATCAGGGTTAGAATCAGGGTTAGGGTTAGGATCGGAGTAAAAAAAAAATCTTAAAAAAATAAAGTAATGGCTCGCAGAACATTCACTGCCGAGCAGGTATACACGCTGCTTGCCGCCAGCAGTTCAGGCACAGATACGGAGTCTGCCTCTGACTTTGAGGGATTTTCAGATAGTGAGGACTCTGCTTCCTCCACAGGATCCCACAACTTGATGGTAGCGGAGTCTGTCATCACTGCTGGAGCTTCAGTGGCAGGCGTCGTCACTACTGAAGGTTCAGCGGCAGGCCCAAGTACTGCAGTCCCACCTGCACTGTGGAATCCCAATGTGATATTTTCCCCCCAAATTCCCCCTTTCGTAGTAGCCCCTGGAATTAAAGTAAACGTAACCAATTTTGCCACCTTCGATTTTTTTTTTTTTTTTTTTGTCTTGTCACCCCCTACCACCCATTATTGAATTGGCATCACTTCCCCCATAATTGTGTAATAAATTATGTAAAGATTCTTTTTATTTTGTGTCAAATAAAATTTACTATTACAATTTTCATCATTAAAACACATTTTACCCCATTTCACAAATAATTCCAGGCCACAATCATCCCATATCAAACTATTATTCAGACAAATCCTTGTCTACATGCCCACGTCTGCATACTCCAGAATGTGGACCCCACTGACGTTCTTGAAAAGTCTGACCATTTGACAACTTTCCAGGACTTGATCACTCACAAGCATATTATTTTACCATTTATCTTAGTTTGATGGTTTTTACGACTATGTCTTGCTACACAAAACTTTTCTTTGAATTTTTATTACTTATTTATCTTGGTGATACGGGCACGATCATTTTATTGGAGGATCTCTAACAATGTGGCTGTTCCATATTCATCCCCTACGAGCTTTACTGCATGGATCTTGCCGAACCTCCTGTACAGGACATAATTTTGAGAAACCTGCAGGATATTGGTCGTTTTGTGCACATAGCGGTTCCTACCTTGGCAGGCAGGAGCCTGTTATGGTGTACCACGTCACTTGGCACATTCGTCCCTCATATAGGGATTGATGGAGCTAGGAAGACGTTGTACGACTAGTTTGTTTGAAAAATAAAGCTGTCCTTCTCGCCCTGCTGGTGATCTTTCATCTTTGGAACAGACTCAGATTTACCACACAGTGGCTGCTTAATTCCTCCACATTTTGCCCTTCACTCCAGTAAAGTCTATTCTTCTTGCTACAAAATACCCAATTGCAAGATAACGGTTTTGTTAGCTCGACCAAGTTTTATAATCAACAAATGTGATTTTTGGGGCATGCTGCCCTTTGTGAGTAATAATTCCTGGAAAGATTTTCGTGTTTGTTAGCTCCATGTCTCTGTAGCTTCTAACCAGTCCTGGAAATTTACCATGAAGAGTGAAGACCAAATGGTGCACCAACTCTTATAGGCACATGCGTGTGCAGCATCAACTACATACAAAATGGTGGTGGCAAACTGCTCATTACCCCCCTAAATAAATACATTACAGGGTATAATTTTCCAAAAAGAAATTTGTGTGGTTTCTGTTGTTCTTGTACCATATTGAATATTTTCAGAGCCTATCTATTCCAGATAGAGCCAAATTTGCTTTCCAAAATTCAAATATTGCTCCTTTCGTTCCAAGCTCTCCCATTTGCCTGTACAGTGGTTTCCTGCCACATGTGGGGTATCACCGCGCTCATAAGAAAGTGGGGAACAAACTTTGGGGTCCATTTTTTGGTGTTCCCTCTTGAAAAAGTGAGAATATTAGTGCTAAAGCAACATTTTTGTTTAAAAAAAAATGAAAATTTTCAATGACAACCTAATGTTATCAAATTCTGTGAAGTATCTGTTAGTCCAAAATGCTCACTATACCTCTAGATAGAAGCCTTAATGGGTCTAGTTTCCAAAATGGGGTAACTTGAGGGGGGGTTTCTGCTGTTTACGTACCTTAGGGGACCTGTAAATGCAACATGGTGCCCACAATCTGTTTTAGCCAAATTTGCTTTTCAAAATTCAAATATTGCTCCTTTTGTTCCAAGCTCTCCCATTTGCCCATACAGAGGTTTCCTGCCACATGTGGGGTATCACCGCGCTCATAAGAAAGTGGGGAACAAACTTTGGGGTCCAATTTTTGGTGTTACCTCTTGAAAAAGTGAGAAAATTGGTGCTAAAGCAAAATTTTTAGGTAAAATGTTAATTATTATTTTTTTCCATTCCACATTGCTTTAGTTCCCTTGAGGCACCTGAAGGGTTAATAAACTTTGATGTGACTTTGAGTAACTTGAGGGGAGCAGGTTTTAGAATGGTGTCACTTTTGGGTATTTTCTGTCACCCAGGCCTCTCAAAGTCACTTCAAATGTGATGTGGTCCCTAAAAAATGGTTTTGTAAATTTTGTTGAAAAAATATGAAATTAATGATGAACTTTAAACCCTTCTAACTTCCTAACCCCAAAAAATGTTGTTTCAAAAATTGCGCTGATGTAAAGTAGAAAAGTGGGAAATGTTATTTATTAACTATTTTGTGGGACAGAACTCTCTGGTTTATGGGCATAAAAATTAAAATTTTGAAAATTGCGAAATTTTAAAATTTTTTTTGTCAAATTTCTGATTTTTTCACAACTAAAAGCAAAAAATATCATCCTAAATTTACCTCTAACATGAAGTACAATATGTCGCGAAAACACAATGTTAGAATCGTCAGGATCCGTTGAAGTGTTCCAGAGTTATAACCTCTTAAAGTGACACTGGTCAAAATTACAAAAAATGGCCTGGGCATTCAGTACAAAACTGGCTTCGTCCTTAAGGGGTTAAAAAAAGGGCCTCTCTCTATTTTTGGTTCCCAGCCGGGTACAAATAGGCAGCTAGGGGTTGGGGCAGCCCATACCCGCCTGCTGTACCTGGCTAGCATACAAAAATTGGGCGAAGCCCACGTCGTGGTAAATTATTTTCAAGTGTAGTTATTTGATATGGTTATCAACTGCAGCATCTGATGTTACCCTACAAGGTGACATATATGTCCCAAGAAAGAGCAGAATAAACACTAGAAGTGACGCAAAGGGTTAATATCTGGCAGTAGATTAAACCCATTCAAGGATACAAAAGGCAGATTCCCAGCAGAACCAGGCTCGGACTATTTATCTTGACAACCATAGGATCCTCTAAAGGGCCAAGAACTGAATTTGCAACTAAGGTCTATGTGTTAATGTGTATTTGTGTGTGTCTATTAAAAGTATAATGCCCTGAGGTACTTATGTTTTTCGTCTTTAATGATCACATAAACATCTATGTTTAGTTACTCCTCGTTCTATGTGAACATTGTGCAGCTTTGTACTCATACACACACTGTTCCAGCTGTACAATTATTCCAAGCATAATGACTGAAGCATACATATGGCACCACTAATCTGCCATACGAACTTGGCGCTCTGTGGGTCCTTAAAACCACTTTAGTTCCTGTCAGTATCCTCCTGCTCAAGCTAATGATGCCTCAAAGCCTGGCTGGTGGAACACACTGAAAAGCCGTCCTCGCATTTTCAAGTAAATATGTCTCATGTGTTGTTTAAAGCGTTTTTATTGTAAACACATGGCTTAATGTTATATTTCTGCAAATATCCTTTAAGCTGGTTTCAGACGTCCGTGTTTAATCAGGTACCAGTCACGCATGGTTATGGTCATACGTGTTACACGTGTTTGCATACATGTGACACGTACCGGGTAAAACACGTGTCTCTGTAATGAAAAGATGTTATATATTTACCTGTATCCAGCGATGCTGTCTCCGGCTCTGCTGCGTCCCGCTCCTAACCCCCGCTGATTATTTTCATTGATTATTCACTGCCTGAGGATCTGGAAGCTGGAACATCGCAGGGACAGGCTGGGTACAGCACAGCCGAGGACAGCATCACTGGGGACATCGCCGGTGACAGTTAAGTATACAGCAGTTTGTGCAGTGACATCCAGAGACTCATCAGGGTTCCCAATGAACTTTCATGAACCCCTGGAAGTCACCATCGTGACACTCGCTGTAATGCAGTTGTCGCAGGGGTGTCGTCAGGAGGTCATCAGAGTTCATTGGGAAATCCGATGACCTCCTGGACGTCCCTGAACACACAATGCTGGCAGGATACTCACCTGTCACTAGCGATGTCCCCAGCCATGCTGTCCTCGGTGGTGCTGTCCTCGGCGGTGCTGTCTTCTTCGCTGTCACCGAGATGCCCCTGCTCTCAGCTTCTCAACACGGTGAATAATCAATGAAAATAATGGGCGGGGGTCAGGAGCGGGACACAGCAGAGCCAGAGACAGCATCGCTGGAACAGGCAAATATAGAAAATCTTTTTTATTTAAAAACCCGTGTTTTCTCCGGTACGTGTCACACTGATGTCACACGGATCACATCAGTGTGCGGTTCGTGTGACATCCGTGCTGCTAGAGAGAAAACGGGCACGTCTCCCTCCGTGTGAAATAGCGGGGCCACACGGTCTGTGTGAAAACACGGCCGTGTGAGAGTGCACAATAGGTTAACATGGGTACGTGTGACATCCGTGTTAAAAACGGATGTCACACGTACCTAAAACACGGACGTCTGAAACCAGCCTTAGAGTGATGGGTGAACCCGAACTGTAAAGTTCGGGGTCCATACTGGATACCTAGTGTCTGTTTGGGGTCCGTACCGGATACCTAGTGTATGTGCGCAGACCCCGAACACTAAGTTATCAGGGAACTCCGTGTAACTGTTCAGATTCGGCCACCTGGATAATTTAAAAAAAAAAAAAAAAATGTAAAGGAAAATGATGAATTGGGCATGAGCGTTTTACTTACAAAGTCTCCCACGTTGATGTAACGCTACTTCCGGGTCCACTCATTAATCCTCAAACATATTCACTCCTTCCCCAGCCCACTGTTAGCCCCGGCGTTTGTGATTGGTTGCAGTCAAACCGCGCCCCCACCCTGTGTGACAGCGTTTGATTGGTTGGAATTACACGTCTGCATCTCTATAGTGGTATAAAAATAAATAAATTAATAAATTGGCATAGGGTCCCCCGTATGTTGTGATACCCAGCACAGATAAAGCATACAGCTAAAAGCTGCAGTCCCCAGGCATGTGCTTACCTTGGCTGTGTATCAAAATAAGAGGGACCGCATGCGTGTTTTTTTTTTTTTTTTGTGTGATTATTAAATAAATTTTAAAAATCCCCGCCCCTCTGCTAACCTAAAAATAGGTAAACTATCAGGTAAATGTGTTTTTTTTTTTTTTGTTTTTTTTGGGTTTTTTTTACCACCAGAAGATGCAGATTTTCCTGCTCAAATGTATACACCAAGTTCCTGCACCAAATCTGCATCTTGTGGCAAAAAAAATAAAAATTCCTCCAGCAGATTTGGTGTATAAAATTCAGCACCAGATCTGCAATTTTTTTTTGTCAAAAAAAAGCATAATTGTTTTGATGCCATTTTGCTGCGGTTTTCTGCTAGGAGATGCAAATTTGGTGCAGACATTTCAGCATCACTTTTGCATCTCCTGGCAGAAAACTGTACCAAAACAGTTTGTGTGGGTTTTTTTTTTTTGCCAAGAGATGCAAATTTGGTGCTCAAATATATGCACCAAATTACTGCACCAAATCTACATCTTCTGGTAAAATAATGCATCAAAACCGTATCGCGTTTAGATGCATTTTTTTTTTTTTTTTTTGCCAGAAGGTGCATTTTTGGTGCAGGAATTTGGTGTATACATTTCACCACCATATCTGCATCTCTTGGCAGAAATTCAGGTTTTTTTTGCCAGGATATGGAGGTTTTCTTGAACCAAGCTCAACTGAGGTGAGGTCACATGAGGTCTGTTTACCTGCAGTCACAGGTGGGGTACCATCCAAACTTCCAGCTGTGACTGTAGATAAACTAAGGGTACCATGGGAACTTCCAGCTGTGAGTGTAGATAAACTAAGTGACGTAATCGCTCACAGCTGCAGCTTAGTCAGTGTCTGCCTGACTCCACAGCAGGTGGTCATGCTCTTCACCCGAGTGATGCGACTTAAGTAGCAGAGTCGGGATCGTTTTTGGACCTCGTATGGATTACGTCAGAACTGGGTGTTTCGATTAATAAATTGGAGAAAGAGGGTGTTTTTGTTTTTTTTTGTTTTTTTTGTATTTTATTTCTAATAAAAGATTTTTCTGTTTTTTTCTTTTCACTTACAGTACTAGTAATGGGGGTGTCTCATAGACTCCTCTCATTACTAATCTAGGACTTTGTGGCAGCTGTGAGGTGGTCATCAACCACCGCACCAAGGAAATCGTAATGAGCCGGGTAAGATGCGAGAATTGTGTCTCATCTAATGGATGTGACAATTACGGGTGGCTGCAGGCTACTATTTTTAGAGAGGGGATGGGTAATAACCTTGGGCCTCAGCAACCTGCGAATACCAGCTCCCAGCTGTCGGCTTTTTTCATGGCTGGGTATCAAGGCTGGGTATCAAAATTGGTAGGATCTCAGTGTTTTTTTTTTTTTTTGTTTTTTTTTGTTTTTAAATGCTGCATGCAGTCCCTCTTATTTTGATAAGCGCATGGTTGGGGGCTGCAGCCTGAAGCTGTATGCTTATCTCCTTGTGACAGCATGTTTTCAAGATTTCCTTAGCATTGGCCAGCTGAAAACTCCATTACTTGAGCAATATTAGAGAAATCCTGGAAACCTGATCTGTTGGTGACTCTTGAGGACTGAAGTTGGGGAACACTGCTGTAGACTGCAAGGGCAGGGCATAACACTCTCTGCCCTCTGTTTCATTCGGTCAATGTTAGTTTCTTCATTGTATTTTGTATGTAAACCCCAGTGATTCACTTGTACTGGACAAGGTAATCACTGGTGCTCTAAAAACGAAAAATATTATAATACTACAGACCGAAACTGGAAACTATATTAAAGACTAAGGATTCCTTTGCCATGGGAAAAAAACAATTTATACATAACCTAGACATTACCATAAGTTAAGGTTACTCTAAGTGTCAGGCTCAATATTCGATTCTTTCTTAGCCTATATCTTGCCCCTAGTTTCATACTTTAAGTTAAAAAAAATTTACAACTCGCTGACCCACACAGTTTATGGTGCAATTCATAAGTGTAGAAAAAAAGATATGGATCTCACACCCAAAAATTATACATTGTTCTAATGCCATAAGGCAAAAATTTACAAAACTGATCCTGAGGTTATTAGTTTAAAATTCTGTTCAGACTGTATGAAGCTCATTGCCACAAGTCACCAACACACTGTCAGTGGTGCTATTCACACCCGTGCACTTATCCACAATCCTGCACATTTGTGTTTTAGTCTGGATTTGTGGGTCAAACTATATCAGTAAGGAAAAATGGAGTGCACAATGACTTTCCTTGCACTATCTGTTGTTCTTTGATCTGGACATGATCTTGCAAATTGTAGGCTCATACCTTCTGCATATGGGGTTGGCATCCATAGCAGCTTTTTTTTTATTTTTATATATTCTCAGCTTAGTTCCTGGACTGACCTTTTTTTTTTTTTTTTTTCTTTATCTTTTTTTACCTTCTACAGGCCACTCACTAAGCATAATTTTATTTGTGCTGATATTTAGGACGGTGTTCGCTCTCCCTCTGCATAATCTGTATGAGATTCTTATTCTATGGACACAGACTGTCATTCACAGCTTTTCGACCATTGAGACAGCCTTGTGGGCTTTTCATTTTGATCTACACTGATTCAGTAGAGCCTGGCTGTCTGCCTTTCATGAATACTGTTAGGCTAGTTTCACACTTGCGTTGTTTTCCTTCAGTTGCAATACGCCGTTTTGGAAAACAGCGGAATCCGTTAACGGATTCCGCTGCTTCCCATAGACTTGTATGGACGACTGATTGCGAGTGATGAACCTGCGTTGCTTCCGCGGGGCGGACGGAACGCAGCATGTAACGTTTTTTGAGCAGCGGAATACTTAGGATTTCGCTGCGCATGCTCTCTCTGGCTCCCTGCACACGTAACCAGGGTAACATCAGGTTACTAAGCAAAGCGCTTTGCCTAGTTACCCAATATTTATCCTGGCTACCTGTGCAAGGAGCCAGCCTAAGCGGTGTACGCTGGTAACCAAGGTAAATATTGGGTAACCAAGCAAAGTGCTTTGCTTAGTTACCCGATATATACCCTGGCTACGTGTGCAGGGAGCCCGACACTTCCCCTCTCTGCTCCGCCCCCTCCCGTACTCCACTCCGCATGTGTGTATACATACACACACACCTGTTCCCAGCCATGTAGTCCCCGCGGCACTGACGTCATCAGCGCCATGGCCCCGCTCGGCTCCACCCACCCCGCACTCCGCCCCCCGCACACATTCTCGGCTGCCGAACAATCAGCTGATCACCTGGCGACCGGCTGCTGTGAGCGATCAGCTGATCACCCGGCGACCGACTGCTGTGTGCAATCAATGATCACCTGGCAGCCGGGTGATCAGCTGATCGTTCACAATAGTCTGCCGCCGGTAAAACTGTAAAAAAAAAAAAAAAAGCAGATTCCGTTGTTTTGTACAATCCGTTGCATCCGTTGTGCCACTATATGCAACACATCCGTCATACAACGCAATGCAACGGATGCCGTTCAACGCACATTGCAGATTCGGTTGCAATCTGCACCCAAATCTGCATTTTCTGACAGGATAACACTGCTGGAAAAATATGCATTTTTGCTGTGACTTGCATCTTTTTATGCGTTTTTTTTTTTTTATTACTTTCAATTGTGAAAATGCAGGAAAGAACGCAAAAAGAATTCACATGCTGCAGATTTTTACTTGTTTCCTGGTATAGGTTTTGTTTTGTTTGTCTAGTAAATGCATGTAAAACCTTATTTTTGTGTGCTTTTGGTCACAGTTTTTGTGGCTGGGACTTTATTTTTCTACTTCAGTTGTGTGATAACTCGAATTTGGAGCCCCATCTGCACTATAGGCATGTTTTATCCATTGAAGTCAATAGAAAGTGTACTAAGAGTATTTGACCCTTTATGTGAATTTTTTAACCGAATCTGCTGAAAAAACATACCGTGGTACCCTGAGTAAGTACAACATACAAGCGAATTAATACACTCAACTGAATAGGATAACTGAAGTGAGCACTAATATATATATTCTGAGTGCAAGCCAAAAAAATACATACTATACAAGGATAAGGCTGCACATCAAACTTAGATAATGGTATAATGCCTCAAGCATATGGAAAAATATTGGAAAATACAATGAAAAATGCTACTTGCTAACTTGAACATGTGAATAATGAATTGCATACCTGCCATGAATATTAGGAAAAATATTTTTCATTGTATTTTCCAATATTTTTCCATATGTTTGAGGCATTATACCATTATCTATGTTTGATGTGCAGCCTTATCCTTGTATAGTATGTATTTTTTGGCTTGCACTCATAATATATATATATATTAGTGCTCACTTCAGTTATCCTATTCAGTTATATGTAGTTTTTTCTGAATGTGAACACAGCTCCGCCCCTTTTGGCCATGTTTTTTCCATCTCCTATATAAGAAAGTCCTTGGTTACCCCTCTCCACCCACAGCAGTTTTTAATTGCAATGAGATGACACACAGTTAGGGTCACAGAGCTAGGGACCCCAATATAGAGATATACCTTGACGAGGTTTTGGGGCTCAGTTACATTGATCAATGCGATTGCTAAATATCTCCTTTTTCCTAATATTCATGGCAGGTATGTAATTCATTATTCACATGTTCAAGTTAGCAAGTAGCATTTTTCATTGCATTTTCCAATATTTTTCCATATGCTTGAGGCATTATACCATTATCTAAGTTTGATGTGCACCCTTATCCTTGTATAGAATTAATACACTCGCCACTAAACAATAAACACCACCGCAGTATTAAAGAACGGATATCCAGTTAACCTATCGGCTGAGGGTAATAACAGTCCAAAGTAAAGAAAAAAGCTGGTTGCTCCGAAAAAAAAATCCTTGCTTTCTTCAAACTATGCATTTCGACTATGCCAGTATTATGTTATGATTAAGACTTGTATAGCCGAAACGCGTCATCTTTTGTATCCCAATGCAATGACTTTTTTTACTTGGAAATTCAATAAAGTAAGGATTATTTATCGGAACAACCAGCTTTTTTTCTTCACTATGGATGGCCGCAGTAAGTAGTCCATGAGAACTGGCCACACAAGAAATAACTCCTAAAAGCTGTTTCTTCCAGCGTCGTCATAGATCACAGATTTATTATACGCTTGTTGAGCAGTTAGGTCAAGTTAATTTCTTCTCTTTAAGTGGACAAGGCTTTAGCTATATACAATTGTCTCCCGCTTCCAAAATGGTAAAGATGAATCATCTCCATTTTTTTTTCAGCATGGAAAATACAAGCTATTTAGCAGTAATTAATTTCATGCATAATCCATTGTGAAAAAAGACCTGTCTCATCTGCAGCAAAAAAAAAAAAAATTCAATCATTTTTGGCACTAGAACAAACCTGCAAATTGAGCTCTGTCTGAGGCAGACAAAATGAAATGGCATTTGTAAAGCTGGCTGCTGGTTTCAAGTGTTGTACGATAGAATATACTTAAGTTGCATGAAAATCCTGCTTTCCATTCTGTGGGATCCTGATCATGTCCTCCCTATGTTAATGGCTCCGAGCCAGCTTGTAATGCTCTTTCTGTGATGTAATGGTATCATCTGTTTCAAACCGTTTGTTTTCTCTGAATAAAAAATATCCTATGGGCTTTTTTCCCCTTTTTTTTTTTTTTTTTATAAAGTCTTTTGCCAGTTTTGTTTAGTAATCATACTGATGGCGGAGAGGTTGCATTTTGCTGGAGCTCATAAGAAAGTGTCTGGAAAATGTTACTTTTTCATTACTAGGCAACACAAGATGTCGAGAGATGAGCCCTGGGTGTTGTGATAAATATACAAAAATCTGTTAAAATTCCTCTGGCGAAAAAGCTAAAAACATTGGGTCTTTAAGCTAAAATAACAGTGCTGTTGGAAAGTCACACATAATGTCTCTAGTGGTCATGCTGTGCTTTTGGATGGCAGTACAGTGTTAGGAGTACTTCTGTACAATTTAAGTAGTGGTTCCTCTGTTCAGGAATGTCGGGCCTCAGTTCCACTTGCGTTTTGCACGGACAAATACAATCTGATAACATCGGATTGCACTCACACCAGTGTAAAACTATAGGGCAGTGTCCATCTTCAATTGATTTCTCATGCCACATATGCATGAGAAAAGAATAGCAGCATACTGCATTTGGCAGCGAGTCTTGGCTCATGCACCCATACAAGTCTATAGGTGTGTGTGAAACTTTGTACTGCACTCACGTCATCCGAGTGCAGCGCGATATATGGCAAGACAGGCAGCGGAGGAGAGAAAGACAGTGTTCCTTCTTCTCCGCAGCTGTGATCTGATCGCAAGATCGGATCACAGTTGCATGACCCTCCGCTCACGCTCTCTGTAGAGCAGGAGCGAAGGGTCATTACCATATCTCTTCCAATGGAACTGAGGCCTTAAAGGGAGTCTGTCACCAGGTTTTTGCTATGTAATTTGAAGACCGCATGAGGTAGAGGTAAGGGCTGAGAGACTGATTTCTGGGATGTCACTTATTAGGCTGTATGCAGTTGTTTCAATACAACAAATGTTTTATCAACAGGAGAATATCACTGCCCTGATTATTTCCCACATAAGACCTGGTACAATCATGTTCCCAGCACTGATTAGCAGCTCACTGACTGTCCCTGTACACAGAAAACTGTGCTGTGGACGGGCATAGCTTTATGAACTCTGCTACCTCTAAAAGCTCTGATTGTGCTGCACCCAGTATACTAAGTGAGAGAGCTTCGGAGTCTGGCTCTCTTCCTACATTATGCTGCTCTCAGACGAGGTAACAAAAACCTGGTGACATTCCTTTTAGGAAGCACTGAATTTAGCTGCGCTAAATGGCTTTGGGTTAAGGATTTAGAAACACAAAACAGAACAATCAGCATTTCTGAGCAGTGTAGCTCTGCTCAGATAAAATGCATGCTAGCAGCTACTGCATTGTCTGTCCGTGCTCGCTCCTCCATGCTTGTCCCATAGACATTCATTAGGCTAGTTTCACACTTACGTTTTTTTTTCTTTCAGTCGCAATCCGCCGTTAACGGATTCCGCTGCTTCCCATAGACTTGTATGGACGACGGATTGCGACTAATGGACCTGCGTTGCTTCTGCTGGCCGACGCTATGTTGCTTCCGCTGGGTGAAAGGAACGCAGCATGTAACGTTTTTTTGTGCGTTAAAATGACGCAGAGCGGCGGATTCCATCGGCGTCCGTTGTTTTTATAATGGACGTCTATGGTGGCGGATTCCGTTAGAATCCGCCATTTGAGGGATTCTGTTAGAATCTGCCATTTGACGGATTCCATTAACGCATCCGTCTTTGCACAACTGCGCATGGTAGATGAGTAAAGTCAAGAAAAAAAAACTATAATGGATTCCGTTGTTTTGTACGATCCATTGTGCCCTATATGCAACGCATCCGTTGCATCCGTCACACAACGCAATGCAACGGATGCCGTTCAACGCAAGTGTGACACTAGCCTTAATTGTAGCTTGCTTTGACCAAGACAGATTTCAGAGTAAGTGCTCATTTACATGTCCGTGCAATACTGGCTGATGTCCGATCACGGACTAACTGTGGCTCTCAAGACCCAAGTGTGACAACTACTGAGAAACATACAAATATATGGTAACGCTCTGGTAGAGAGAGTCATGGCCAGTCCGTGTATTATGATCCAACATCGGACCTAATTGCACTGATGTTAAAAAGAAAACTTAAAGGGA
This sequence comes from Anomaloglossus baeobatrachus, assembly GCF_048569485.1. NCBI lineage: Eukaryota > Metazoa > Chordata > Amphibia > Anura > Aromobatidae > Anomaloglossus > Anomaloglossus baeobatrachus. The sequence goes on along the minus strand of NC_134356.1, from coordinate 425,562,265 downwards.
ACCTGTCACCATATTTGGGGCCTATAAGCTGCAGCCACCACCACACAGCATTCTAAAATGCTGTATATAAGAGCCCAGGCCACTGTGTAGAACATAAAAAACACTTTAAAACTCACCTAGGGGTCGCTCCGGTGCAGACTAGGTCAAATGGGTGGCGATATTCTCCAGTACTGGCACCTCCTCTTTTGGCCATCTTGGGCCTCCTTCTTCTGAAGCCGGTGTGCATGACGCGTCCTACGTCATGCACACAGGTCGGTATTGAGGTTCTGCGCAGGCGCACTACAATACTTTGATCTGCCCTGAGCAGGGTACATCAAAGTGCGCCTGCACAGGACCTCAGTGCTGGCGAGTGTGGATGACGTAGGATGCGTCGTGCACCCACACATCTGAAGAAGAAGAACAAAGATGGCCGAAAGAGGAGGCGCCGGCACCGGAGAACAGCGCCACCCATTTGACCAGTCTGCACCAGAGCGACCGGTTTAGGTGAGTATTATAAAGTGTTTTTTTATGTTCTACACAGCGGCCTGGGCTCTTATATACTACATTTTACCATGCTGTATATAAGAGCCCACTGGTGGTAGCCGCAGTGTATAGGCCCCAAATCTGGTGACTGGTTCCCTTTAATGAGTTCAGGAGACAGGAATGAAGGACAATTAGCTGCTCATAAGGGTACATGCATAAGATGAGTTTTATGCTCATTTTTGACTGTATTTTTGCTGCTTGAAAAACATGTTTTAAAGTACAAGCAATATGGATGGGATTAATAGAAATCTGCGGTCCAATGTGCCTCCTTTTTTATGCTGGTATACTGACCTGTGGTGCGTTTTTCCAAGCTGCAGCATGCCATTTCTTTTGCGGTAAGCTGAGTGTTCTATATGGAAGTTCCCCATAGACTTGCATTAGATGGGGAAAATCCGCAGGTAAGAAAACACATGCTTTTTAGGTGCGTTTACACAGCGGAAACGCATCAGTTGCATGTAACCCGTACCTATTGATGTCAATACCAGGAAGTTTCAAAGCAAAACGACTTTATGTAAAGCATGACACCAAACAGGGACAAAAAACTGTACATCAAAAATGCAGTTTAAAGACTCACTCAAACTAAAGGGTACTTTACACACTGCGACATCGCTAGCGATCTCGTTAGCGATGTGAAATTCTAGATCGCAAGTGCGATCTTTCTAGATCGCACATGCATAAAATGACCTATGTGCGATCTCAAATGATCGCACTTGCGATCTAGAATTTCACATCGCTAATGAGATCGCTAGCGATGTCGCAGTGTGTAAAGTACCCTTAAGGTGCAGAAATTCTGCAGCGTCAAAATCTCAACAGATACTGATAGTGGGAACGGAGCCGAAGTGTAGAAAGAAGCACATTTCTCTGATTAGTATACACTACAGAGTTTCTTTCATTAGATTGTACTATGGATTTCTGCAAAGTTTGTTTTTAACGTCAGTGACCCTTTAAAGTTTGGATTGCTAGCTTCAGATGTCATAGCTAATGTATAAAGCTGCATATCCATTTTCTCGTACAATCTAGATATAAAAAGCACGATTAAAAATTGTAAATTTTTAATGTGGCTTCATTCTCTACCTCATTTCTAGAAAGCATTTCATCCGCCACCTTGTAAAGCCACTGGCATGTAGACTTACTCATACACTGACCCTTTCTAAAATAAAAGAATTGCTTGAAATTGGCTTAAGCGAGTCTTTTTCAAGTATTGTAAAGGTTACAAACAAGATGTTATTTTGAGAATGCCTGACACAGGAACTGATTTATTGTTGGAGAAATTCATTATTTCTGGACACCCAAAAGCCTTGGAACATGTAATGAAAGACATTTCTCTTCCATCTTAAAAAGTCCTTGTTGATTGAGACCAAATCCATCCACATGATAGGAGGTTTTTTTTCCCTTCTTCTTTTTAAGCCATTTCTTGTTACTTCATTAGCTTATGTTTGAAAAGAATATACTTTACACATATTCAGAATTTTTATAAAGTGAGGTACTTTGGTAGGACTGTGAAGTGCCTTTTTAATTTGGCATCAATCAGAATTAGAGCCTTGTAGCTAATCATTGAAGTTATGTTTGTAGCAGCATATCATTTTATTAAAACTTGGAAATAGGTATTGGATTTTCTTTTAGGTATGCTCATTGACCTATTTTCAAATAAGTTATAAGGCAATATTTGTTTAAAGGGAATCTGTCATCAGGATTTCACATCTCAATCTATTTATATGTACTTGTAGCTTTTTCAAAGACCAGTCCAGCGATACCGTTATAAACTGAGAAGTAATCGTTTGAATTGATCTGCAATTGAAGCTAAAGAGCTATTTGTAGATCTGAAGCCTCTGTTACTTGAGATCTATTCCCTGCCCAGCGCTGCCTCCTCCTGCTTGACTGATGGCTTCTTTTGCCTGAAGTTACACCGCATAAATACTCAGTCAAGCAGGACGCCACTGGATTGGAAATAGAGCTGAAATGAAACAGGTTTCAGATCTGCTATAGGTAGTTACAGTATATGTCAAGTCAAACACTGATCTCTCAGCAACTGAGGAATGGAATAGCCATGTAAAGATATGCTAGACTTGTCTTTAAAAAAGCTACATGTGGATATAAATGGTTTGCGGTGAGAAATCCTGCTTACTGCTTCCCTTTAACCCCTTCACGAACTTGGACATACTGGTATGTCAAAGTTTGTGTCCCTCCCTTTGATGCGTGGCAAGCCTGCATGTTTCCCTGCACGTGTTGGCTGATCTGATCAGCCGACATGTGCCTTTTAACAGGTGTGGTACTCCTGTTAAATAGTTAAATCCCGCTGTTAATCTCTAACCGCAGGATTTAACTCTCGCCAGCTGGGAGCACTCACATCAGTGGCCCCGTGACATGATTATGGGGCGCCCATGGGTTGTCATGACAGCCAGGAGGTAGGCTGATGACGTAGTTCCTGTGAACGCCAGCTGTGTACTGGTGTACACAATAAGACAGCGTTTATGCTGTACAACGCGGTGCTGAGGCATTGCTCTGTACAGCACAAACTATCAGAAGATTGCAGGTTCAGGTACTACAATAAAAGGTGTAAAAAAAAAAACAAAAAAAAAAAAAACGTTTTTAAAAATATGAAAAAGCCAAAACACCTTAAAGCTATGTTCACACTAGAAAAATGATTTTTCTTAAGAAATTTCTTAAGAAATTTCTTAAGAGTGAAGGATTAGTGCACCTGCGTTAAAAAACGCACCAAAAACGCACCTGCGTTTTTGCCGCGTTTTCGGTGCGTTTTTGCCGCGTTTTCGGTGCGTTTTTGGTGCGTTTTCGGTGCGTTTTTACCGCTGGTTGCGCCCTGCGTTATTGTGCCAATTATCTATGGCAAAAAACGCAGTTAGCTGCAGAAAAGAAGTGACATGCTCATTCTTTTTCTTAAGAAAATCTACTGAAAGAATTTTCTTAAGAAAAAAACGCAGTGTGTGCACAGCTAATTTTTTTTGCCATAGGTTTTGCTGGGGAATGTCTGCAGAAAGGTTACAAGAATTTCTCAAGAAATTTCTGCAGCAAAAACGGACCCAAAACGCAGGTAAAAAACGCAGTGTGTGAACATAGCCTAATGCCATCTTTTTGGTCGCTGCAACATTACAATAAAATGCAATAAAGACATCACATCTAAATCAAAATTGTATAATTAAAAAAGTCAGCTCAACATAAGCCCTCACAGACCCGATCCAATGAGAACATTATGGGTTTTGGAAAATGGTGCCTTCTATGGTTATATTGACGGAAAAATAAAAAAAAAAGTTATGGCTCTTGGAAGAAGGGGAGGAAAAAACAAAAACTGAAAATCGCCAGGTGGTGTGAGTGTTAATAAGGAGGCTTTATGTCCTCTTTAACAGTTTAATTTTTTTTGTATTAAATTTTGTGTTCACATTTTGATTTGCTTTTCAATCTTTTTTTCTCAGCAGGATAAGAACAAGAAGCTCCGTCCTCTCTATGACATTCCATATATGTTTGAGGCCAGAGAATTTCTACGCAAGAAGCTAATTGGAAAGAAGGTAATATGTTGTATAACTATGTTGTTTATAGGGTTATTCCCATCTCCAAGATCCTATTCCAATATGTAGTAGGTGTAGTAATAATAATATTAGCACATACCTCTAAATAGAAATGTAGTACAGTGGAACCTCGGTTTATTAATAACTTGGTGTGCGAGTATTTCGCTATACGAGCAAGGCTTGCTGTAAATTTGTAACTCCGTTTACGAGCAATCTTTGCTGTACAAGCAAATACCGCACACACTTCCGGTTCTGTACTATAACCGCACTCTGACCCGCTCTAGCAGTGCGCGCACACACACACACACACACACACACACACACACACACACATTATACTCACCTTACCTCTTACCTTCCGTTCCATTGCAGGCCTCATGGTTCTTGTAGTTCGACAGTACAGGATGTGTATCGGGTAACCATCGCGACGATGGAGGAACTTCCACTGTCAGCCGCTACTCAAAGGCAGCACTCTGGCCAATCGGAGGCAAGCGTCTCCTGCCTTTGACATCAGCGCTCTGGCAGCGGAAGCTCCGGTGTCGGTCGCGATGGTTACCCGATACACATCCTGTACCGGCAAACTACAAGAACCATGAGGCCGGCGATGGAACGGAAGGTAAGGTGAGCATAATATGGGTGTGTGCGTGTTTGTGCATTTGTGGAATGGCACAATAGAGGACCAGGTTGGGACATTGAACAAGTTGTGGAACGAATTGTCTGAGTTTCCATTATTTCCTATGGGAAATTTTGCTTCACTAGACGAGTAACTTGGTTTACAAGCACACTCCCAGAATGGATTGTTCTCGTAAACCAAGGTTCCACTGTATAGTTCTCCTTATGTGAAGGGTATTGCAGCGGGTATCTATGGTTACGTCCACTGATACAGTGACTGTTAGTTGCTCATGGTCGTAACAATGGATACCCAAGATGCAATGTCCCTGCACATGAGGTAAGAGGCATGGCTATATCAGGAGAACTATACTAGAGGTATTTGCTAATATTAGGAGGAGCAAGGCACACCTCTCTATAAACATTAAACAAAGCTCCATGCACAATTTCTGAATTTTAAGTTTTTAAAATGGCACACACAAATGTATGGGCCAAGACTGTATCTTCATACAACATCCGAGTTCATACTCAGTGGTGACAGGAGAGTGACAGCCAGGAGCAGCGAGCAGTGATTGGGTGGAGGTGACAAGTACAGAAGCTGCGGTGCAGTGAGTATCGGTTGGGCAGCCTGGTATTTTACTTCTGTTCAACTACCAGGCAACCGAGCTGTTCTCACCACTGGAAAAAGATACTGCTGCAGACCTGCTCTGAGTGGTGAGTATAGAACTGCAGTAGTAACTTCATGCAGGCTGCCATCCTGTACTCATCAACATTGTCACCGTAGTGTCCAGAGCACAGCAGAGAAGGTATCCCAGCTCTGCTCAGTCAATGCAACTTCTCATTCAGAGGTCAGTGTATGGAGGAACATCTGAATGAGTCTTTACTGCTGCGTTTGCAAAGCACATCAGGTCTGTGTGTGTAGATGCAGCGGTAAAGCTTCATTCTGATGTCCCTGCACACATACAGATCAAAATGAGGTGTTACACGGACTGAGTAGAACTATGTATTTACTCCCATTGTGTGTGATACAGTCTGCTAAACCGTATATATAATCCCATCCTATGTGATATGGCTACTGAGGTGTGCATCTAATTCCATCCAGCGTGATACTCCGTGTATCTAATTCAGCCCACTGCTCTGTGTATCTAATTCCTACCTATGACAGTCTGCATATCTCATCATTGTGCGTGACACGGTCCATGTATCTCATTCTTGTGCTTGACACAGTCCGCATAGCTCATCCTTGCGCATGATACAGACCTCATAGTATCTCATCTCTGCATGTGATACAGTTCACGTACTTAACCCCCTTGCGTGATACAGTCTACATACTTCATCATAGCACCTGATATAGCAAACAGCAAAAACTAACGGAATTGGCGCTGTCAGCCGTTCTTGTCTCGGTATCACTTTGCAGTCACCAACAAAAAGTCTCTGCATTGTGACCCTAAACTCCATCCTCCCTTATTTTTTTGTAAATGCCCAAAGGGAGACAGGAGGAGTAACATCGGGCACATGCGAGCTAGTCCTACACACTTTTTCGGCAGGTGTAATGCGAGCTAGCAATAGTCAACGTTTTCATGACATAGTTCAGCAGCGGCTCCCCCTAGTGTTTAAAAGTGGAAAATATCAAATGTTTTAACATTATTTTTCACATTTTAAACCCTTAAAGTTAATGTTTACGTTTTTTCACAATTTACTGCTTTACATTTTTCAATTCTTGAAAAAGAAAAAAAAAATTGGGGGTGCTGACACATTCCCTTTAAACCCTTTTGGGCCTTTGTGACCCTGAAATACAGAAAGTGAATCTCTTGCTTATTTCCAGAGTCAGAAGAAAATCTACACAGTAGACAGTCATTAAATGTCTAATTGGCATGTAATTAGATATTTAGGCTAATTAGCTGATGCTTGTTAACCTTTTTTGCAAATATTGGTAAGTTGCTGTTTCCGTAATGGTTGACTGTGTTAGACGTAAAATTGACACAAATGTGCTGAGCCACCGATGAAGAACAGTTTCACAATTTGATTTTCACCTTGACATTGGATGGGAATTAACTAACTTTGACAGAGATCCATAATACACATATAAGTATCTTACAGAAAGCCCCCTGGACGGTAGGTAAATTGGATAGTCTTCTGAGCAGCCTGCATGTCTGCTGAGGTGCTGGGTTCATTGTGATTCCACTTGGCACGACATGACAGACCTAGCGCTCACTTAATTTACAGAATACAGACTTCTTAGGAGGCTGCATTGTCTTCACAACCTGGAGAGCAACTGTGAGTGTCCTGCAGGTTATTGGAATTGCTTCCCCTATTGTAAAGAAGTGCTTGTAATACTGTGTAAGCAGCGACTAATTATGTGTGCTGGAAGCTTTTGCAATACTCTAGGGGCCCATTTAGACAGACCGATAATTGGGAATGAGTGTTCCTCAGGCAATTGCTGACCTGTTTAGACAGCTTAAATCCAAGTAGCGAGCAAAATGTTTACCTAGTAAAATTATATTTATGTAAGCTTAAAAATTATTGGTCTTGGCAGCACATTATCCTTTTTAAACAGGACAAGTATTGCCGGTATCAAGATTTTCGTAAAAAGGATTGTTGCATAAATGTTGTGGTCGGCCTGTGTAAACAATAAACAATCGATTTGCCTAAAGCCTATGGGTGATTCTTCCAGCTAAATAGTTCCTTGTAAGTGTATATTCACTTTCTCCAGATTTTGTCGCTGAGATTTCTGTGACTGTGCGATTCTTCTGAATAGAACTTGCAGTACATGCGTCTGCTGCCACAAAATCCCATTCCATAGATAATAAGTTTCAGAAATTTCTGCTGCAAAATCAATCCTTAACATATTTATTATCAAAAAGAGATATGGTCAAAATTATTATCTTTATATGAAATATAATTTTGGTCATTTTTATCGTTCTTTTTACAAATTTTTTTTTCATTATTTAGATTCCAAAATCTTTCACAACTGGTCACTGAGTGGGTGCTAATAAAAGATCCGTTCTTTTCTGTGGAGATTGCTTCTTGTCAGTCCTCTTCTAACAGTCAGTGTCAAGGCCTCATTCACACATCCATATTTCCCATGCATATCCTGGGTTTTCCATGAACAAAACATGCATACCTATGGTCTACTCTGCTGTTTATTTATTATTTTTTCTGTGTACTGAATAAGACTTGTATTGGTAATTTTGATTTGGGACTAGGATCAACACCGGACATGTTTGAGTCCGTAAAAATCACAGACTGCACATGGATACAATTGGGGTGCAATCCAGATGCTTTTTTTTCTTTTTGTTTGTATATAAAAATATCACTGATTAAAAACAGACACGCTGATGAACATTGCTGAATATATTATCCAGCACACTGGTAAGTTGTGTTATAGATACAATCATAGACAGATAGAATCATAGAATCATTAATAGAATCATTTATAGATAGAATCATAGATGGATAGATATAGATATATATCTAATACACACACACACACACACACACACACACACACACACACACACACACACACACACACCTGTATATAGATAGCACAGACTCACAATAAGTTATGAGCACAGCCAAGCATCTTGTTACATCCATGACTTCTACACATGGCACAAAATATGCCTAAAACACTTTCCTGTAGGAGTCATTGGGGTTATCCCCTGACTAGAATTTTCAGAGATTTGCTTTCTAACAAACAGTCAACCTAAATAGCATTCTACTCAAAATATTGCTGTGAAGTGCAGATGTAGCTAAATAGTTCAATTTAGCCAGTAGTGATGCAAGAAGTTGCCGTGTGAAACAGGCCTTAAAATGACCTGCAGAAAGTATAAGAAAAAAAAATATGTAATAAAATAAAATTAAAGGGAACTTGTCAGCAGGTTTTCCTATATAATGTTAAAGCAGAAACAGTAGTATATAGGGCAGGAAATCATGATTCCAGGGATGTGTCATTTATTAGGTTGTGTGCTGTAGTTGGAAAACAGATCAGTCTTTTATCAGCAGATTATCATCATTGCTTGACTTGGTTTCATGTGCAAAGCAGTCAGGCTAATCTGTGTAACCCCGCCCCCCACTGATTGGCAGCTTAACAATGTACACTGTACACAGGAAGTTGCCAGTCTGGGGTGTGGGCGGGATTATACACAGTGCAAAAGGTTTAGCTCTGCCACATCTACAGTAGGTAAAAGAGAGATTCTAACAAACTGCTCCCAGCGGTCTAGTAAGTCATACCTCCCTGGAATCACCCTATATTATACTGCTCTCTTATTATATAGAAAAAAAAAATCTGACAGATTCAATAAAAAAACAAAAAAACCCCCCAGTACATAGTTTTGATCAATGAAAATGTATTCGTGATTAGAGATGAGCAAAAACCCCAGGTTTGGTGTTTAGTGTTCGTATCAAACACAGACTTTACACATAAAAACAGAGTTCGGGTTTGGACTTTTGGCGCTTTATATATGCAAACCACTCATGCGTACATCGCTACGCTCGGTGCTCAGCCCGGTGCGAGTTGCTTGCAGTGTTTGATCGGCTCGCACTGGAAGTAACAGTATGTTCAGTTGTAGTGCACTGTTCACCATTAGAACTAAAAATAAAAAATGTAAAAAACCCACCCACCCCTGCTGCTGCACGTGGGCGGAACCCCAAACTGCCCAATTAGTGACTTCCATTGGGGTTCAGGTCAAGTCCCAGTTCCAAACCAATCTTAATTGAAGGTCCTGCTGAACCCGCCGAACTGAACTTACACGGGTCCGCTCAACTCTATTGGTGATACATATTTAAAGCAGAAATGATCAGTATATTTAGTCCTGAAAGGAATTTTAGTATCACTGTCTTGTTTCTTTTACTCTTGTGTCTAGTTATAAATCAGTAGAATTTCCTGCAGATGGTCCAAAGAACATTGGTAGTGAAAGCACCAGTCAACTTTTTTTTTTCTTTTTTCTTTGCACTGTATTAGTGGTGCTTTAAATTTAAGTCCCCTGACCGCAGCATTATTCTCCTTATCCGGCGGCTTCATCTTCCATCACCGCCACTTCGGTCTATGATTTGTGACCTGCTGGCAACTCCAGTGTTTCATGGAACTCCGGAGGTCACAACTCTGTGAAACTCTATGGGAGCCTCGTTCTGTCTCTCATAGAGATGCATTGAGAGCTTGTGATGTAACGTCTGACTTCTGGCCTGTAAGAAGTTACAATCACAAGATGGCACCATAGGAATTGAATGGCACTGAAAAAGCATCAAAACCTGAGAGGTTAAGTATAACCCTAGGGGCAGGGGACTTGGATTTAAATTGTGTTTTTAGTGCTGGAAAGGCAAATGCTGGAGTGGTGATTTGAAATGGTATTTACCAGCTTGATAGATAAATCTTTGATTGTTGTAAATATTAAGCTAATCTGTGCTGTATTGTCATATAAAACATCATTTTATTATTTATTATTATTATCCCTACATTAACATCCCCAGCACTCCCCTGTCTCACCCATGAACTCTCAGCTCTGGCAGCCGTGCACTCTCTTCTCTGCCGCCTCCCTCACCCATGCTGTCTCTTCTCCTCCATGCTGTGATGATTGCAGCGTCCTTACAGCCGAGCAATGCAGAGCTCAGTGCTGTTGTTCGCTGGTGTCAGGCGACATCCCTGCTCTCTGCTCCTGACTGTATTCAGAAGCCAGGAGCACGGGATGCTGCATTCATCAGAGACAGCGCACGGGGGTGTAGGGGGGGGGGTGTGTCACAGTTGCCCGGGCACCGTACAACATAATGAGGTGAAGACACTGTCGGGCAAACAGCGCTCATGGTGTTCTAGACAGAGAGGGCAACCCTGTTTGTCCAGCACATACAGGGCACAGATAGCAGCTCACAGGGAGAAGGACAGGTACTCATCGCACTGTACCTGCCCTGCAGGGCGGCAACATGCAGTGGCTGATTTGCATGTCAACAATGTCCTGCCCCTGTTGACATGAAATGACCGGAAGTAGCAAAATCACAGTAGGAGCAGTCACATGACCACTCTGAGCCGGGGGAGAGGGGCTGACAGCAGGGCAGGTAAGTGGTCACTATCTGCTTACCTGCCCCAATGTAGCCCAATAGTGAAATTATAAAAAAAAAAAAAAAAGCAAAATAAGCCGGATAACCCCATTTAAGATGGGATTTGTTATTTTATTCTTCTGATAGTTTCTGGTGCGTACCCCATGGTTACTAAGAAGTTCGTACAAGTTTATTTGACTTCAGAAATATTTACTTCTGAAGTAAGGATTTGGTAGGTGGAAATGAGCCCCTCCTTTTGATGTGCCATTTAGGTATTTTCTACATTAAGTTAACCAGAACAAAAGTGCTTGGTCCACACACAGCAGTTTGTTTCTACACGCTCTGTAGGTTGCTTGGCTTGCTGCGCAGCTGACTTTAGGCCTCTAATAACCTGTCTTGTTCTGTCAGGTCTCCTATTAGTGTACGCTGCTCTGTCCTTTTTAGGTCTGCTGCTGCCTGGCTGATATTTAATGCCTTTATCCATTCCCTCTGACCGAAGATGCAAGCAACCATAGCCAAGTTTTATCAGAGAATACTTTGCATTAAAGAATTAACCTCTCCAAAACATGCAAGTGAATAGGTTTTAGTTTAATCGTTTATCTTATTAAAATTATTGAATATGTTTAATTACTTTTTTGCTTTTTTAAGTTCTTTTTTATAAGAAATTTAAGATTACTCCAATATTTTTAGTAAGTCATGTGTTATAAATGGGGCAGTCCTGTCTTTTACTAGTTTTATCTCGTTAAACTGCCCACGTCATAGAATACTGGCTGCAGAGCTTGATAAAACATAGTTTTTATCTTTTAAGTTGTCATCAACATTGCGGGGGTATTGGTGGAAATTAGAATCTAAACTTTATAGGCTAAGACCACAGGGTCATTCACAGAGCTATGTCTCTAGAGGTTTGTATTTTTTCCCCTCTATGACCAGGAGGCATCATGCAGGGGATATAAAGAACATGCCCCCAGAGAAGGTCATAACCAACTTTTTTCTGTGACATATGTAATGACACACAAACATGCTCTTCTCACTAATCATACTTCCGGCATCTACTGCGATTATCAGCAGAGAAGGGAGTAGAGCAAAGCTGTACGTATTTGCAAACACTTCTCGCAACTCTCATCTCTTGGCAGTCAGTGTGGCAGGAGGGAGAGCAGAGCTGACAGTGTTGAGACCCCTTTTGAACCTCCCTGTAATAACATGGACATTCCTTTCTTTTATGGCTGCATAAAGCTTCCTGCTTTTGATTGATTAAAGTTATGCAGGGGGAAACGCAGCCTGCTCCATAGATCAATAATTGTTTAAAGGGAATCTGTGAGCAGATCTTTGCTACAGTGTTTTTCCAAAAATAAGACACTGTCTTAATTTTTTTTTTTTTTGCCCCGAAAAAAAAAGGACTAGGGCTTATTTTTGGAGGAGGTCTTATTCTTTAAGAAACACCGTTGGGTGGTAAGTTTACCCCCCAAAAAAGCAGACCCCCACCCCACTTCCCAGGAGACTCATACTACCCAGACGTCTGCCTGGCTCCCAGGTCCTCCCTGTGATCTCCGGTGGGTGCTGCACGCCGTCCTCCCCTGCTTCTAGCTGACACACACACAGCAGATCACTGACACACTCACAGCAGATCACACACACACCCCATCACTGACACACTCACACACAGTAGATCGCAGATCACGCTCACAGCAGATCGCAAATCACATACACATACGTGCGCACACACACCACAAATCACATCCAGCGATGGGAGGAAGTCACGTGTGTTTGCAGGTCCTGTTGCAGCAGGACCTTGCGCTCCACTGCACTGGCTCTCAGGATTCTGCTGGCTAGATGACACCGGTGTCGCGTGATGTGACGAGTATGTGTGCGATCTGATGTGTGTGAGATCTCATTGTGTGTGTGTGTGTGTGTGTGTGTGTGTGTGATCACTGCAGGTCCTCTACTCAGCGTCTGGTGAGTGTGATTGCGGGGTGTCCGCTGTCTATAATGAAGTGTCCTGCAGTATCTGTAAGGCTATGTGCCCACGCTGCGGAAAATGCACCGATTTTGCTGCGGATTTCTCGCGGAAAAGCAGCGGATTTTCCAGAAATCTGCAGTACAGCTACTCCCCAGCCATTTCTATGGCATTTGGGAAATGCTGTGCCCACGCTGCGGATTTTTCCGCAGCGGAAATCGTGCGGATTTTCGTGCGGAAAAATCTGCAGCATGTCAATTATTGTTGCGGGTTTACGTGCGGATTTTGCCTATTCAATTGAATTAAAAAAAAAATCGCAAAATCCGCTTCAAATCCGCGTAAAATCCGCACCTATGAAAAGGTGCAGATTCCGGGGGGAAAGCGGCGGATTTTGATGCAGAAAAATCCGCAGATACAGAGTCCCATGGGCACATAGCCTAACTGTTTTAGCTGCATGGACACTTCATTATTGAACCCGCGACTAGGGCTTATTTTCGGGGGAAGGGGGGGGGGGATGGCTTATATTTAAGCCTTGCTCCGAAAATGCTGAAAATCCCTGCCAGGGCTTATTTTGGGGGGAGGTCTTACTTTTGGAAAAACATGGTATGTAAGCTGAGGACAGCATTATATACGGGTTAAAAAAACAAAAAGCAACTGTGCTTCTCTTATTTGTGTGTGTAATTGTTTACTTAAAGGGGTTATCCAACTTTTTTTGACTTTTTTTTTTTTTTTATTACCCTATTGGGCTACATTGGGGCAGGTAAGTAGATAGAGAGCACTTACCTGCCCTGCTGTCAGACCCTCTCCCACGGCTCAGTGTGGTCATGTGACCGCTCCTGCCGCGATTTTGCTGTTTCCGGTCATTTCATGTCAACATGGGCAGGATCATGTTGACATGCAAATCTGGAAAAGCATGTCGCCTCCCTGCTGGGCGGCTACAGTGCGATGAGCCCCGCCCCCTTCCCTGCACCCTCCCACACATTCCCCCGCACTCTGCCCGCAACCTCCCCCTGCACTGCTGTGGGGTCCGTGACCTGGGGGAGGGGCTGGCGGCGGCTGCCGCCGTGGTGTCAGCTCTAGCACCGGGCCCCCTGCTCAGGATCGCACATTCAAATGTACCAGCATCACAGATCACAGATGCCGGTACATTTGAAAGCGCTGATGAGAGGGAGCGCAGCGCTGCTTCTCCTCACTGTCCCGCTGTCTCTGCTCTCTTCAGCACAGCGGTAACGTCACTTCTGTGCTGATATGTCCAGAGCACAGACAGCGCGCGAACGTGCAGGAGCGGCGGGAACCGAGGACGGATGAGTTTGTATTCCCTACATGTGTTCCCTACGGGGGTAAAGGGGGTCGATACAGAGCGCCGTGTGTGCGTGCGGTGCAGAGCCATATGTGTGTGTGTGTGCGCGGTGCAGAGCCGTGTGTGTGGTGCAGAGCCCTGTGTGTGTGTGTGTGGTGCAGAGCCCTATGTGTGTGTGTGTGTGTGTGGTGCAGAGCCCTGTGTGTGTGTGCGGTGCAGAGCCCTGTGTGTGTGTGCGGTGCAGAGCCCTGTGTGTGTGTGCGGTGCAGAGCCCTGTGTGTGTGTGCGGTGCAGAGCCCTGTGTGTGCGGTGCAGAGGCCTGTGTGTGCGGTGCAGAGCCCTGTGTGTGTGTGTGCGGTGCAGAGCCCTGTGTGTGTGTGTGTGTGTGTGTGTGTGTGTGTGCGGTGCAGAGCCCTGTGTGTGTGTGTGTGCGGTGCAGAGCCCTGTGTGTGTGTGTGTGTGCGGTGCACAGCCCTGTGTGTGTGTGCGGTGCACAGCCCTGTGTGTGTGTGCGGTGCACAGCCCTGTGTGTGTGTGCGGTGCACAGCCCTGTGTGTGTGTGCGGTGCACAGCCCTGTGTGTGTGTGCGGTGCACAGCCCTGTGTGTGTGTGCGGTGCACAGCCCTGTGTGTGTGTGCGGTGCACAGCCCTGTGTGTGTGTGCGGTGCACAGCCCTGTGTGTGTGTGTGCGGTGCACAGCCCTGTGTGTGTGTGCGGTGCAGAGCCCTGTGTGTGTGTGCGGTGCAGAGCCCTGTGTGTGTGTGCGGTGCAGAGCCCTGTGTGTGTGTGCGGTGCAGAGCCCTGTGTGTGTGTGCGGTGCAGAGCCCTGTGTGTGTGTGCGCGTGTGTGTGTGTGTGTGTGTGTGCGTGTGTGCAGAGCCCTATGTGTGTGTGCGGTGCAGAGCCCGATGTGGTGTAAAGCCCGATGTGGTGTGGTGTGGGGTGCAGAGCCCGATGTGGTGTGGGGTGCAGAGCCCGATGTGGTGTGGGGTGCAGAGCCCGATGTGGTGTGGGGTGCAGAGCCCGATGTGGTGTGGGGTGCAGAGCCCGATGTGGTGTGGGGTGCAGAGCCCGATGTGGGGCTGTTATTTGCAATGCTGTAGTGATAACAGGTCAAGTGCTGGGGAAGAATACTGACAGGGAATGTGTGTGCAGGGGGTGAGAAGGGGGTGGGGCTGGACACTGAAGCCGGGCGGTGCCAGCTCTGACTGGCAGGTTTAGCACAGGAAGTGGTCAGTTTGATGGAGCTGAATGTAAACAAAGAACTGCAGAGAATAAAGGGTGAATTCAAGAGGAACATAAGTTAGAAAACAAAAAATAACAATGTAGGGGTGATTTATATGACAATACAGCACAGATTAGCTTAACAAAAATTTTTGAGTTTATGTTGGACAACTCTTTTAAACTTTTGACTTTATTACCCTGTGATTTAACATTGCAGGACTAGAAACTCATGTGCATGCACCCTGCTGTGATTGACACCTTACAGTCAATGGACAATATCTATTCAGGGCCTGGTGTGGGTGGGAAAGCTCTCCCAGCTCAGTTACATGCTTAAAACTGAATTGTTTGTGTGAGAACGGCTGCACCCAGTAATGTATGTGATACACTATTGGTTTCAGAATCTCCTTGCCTACATTATGTTGCTCTCAGATGAGATAGCAAAAACCTGCTCACATATTGCCATTAAAACCCATTGAATGAAAGAAAAATTAGTATCTAAATTTTGCAAGCTATTCTCTATGCAATGGAGATGAGAAATTTGTAAAATAAAAACTACATTTTGTTAATCTCTGCATTCTGTATTCCAAGATGTGGCCAGTATAACTTTAAAAAAACTGGTGATAGGTCATCTTTAAAATTTATATGGAACAACTACTGATAATGTCTGCAGAGGAATATAAAACTGTTAGATTAGTTTATATTTATTTATTTTACTTGTCTAAGCGCTGCATACATGTCAAAAATAGTTTTAAAAAAATATATATTAGCTTTCGCTTACAGTACTTTAATTACCTAACTTTGCTTAGAGCATATTAATGACCTTTGGTTAGAGCATATTAGTAAAAAAAAGACAGAGGTTGTAAAGAAATAATACTGTCTTTTTAAAGCAATCGTTCCATTGCATTCCTTCACATTAATTGTCCTCCTTAGAGGTTACCGTATATTGCAGTGGAATTGCAGAGATTAATTGTAACTCAGTATTATCTAAGTGAACATTCAGCAGAGATCATGAGAATGCTTTCTTGGCTAAATATTCAGTCTGTTAATGTTTCCCTCCTCGTTGCAAAATGATGTAACCAGGATGGATGCTGACCCCTAGCTGTGGCTGTAGTATCATCTGTTTGGCCTCAGTAGATTTCATTTGTTGAAGATGAGAGAAGCAAGTTGAATTCATGTTTTGCAAGTGTCCTTATCTGATTCCACTGAGACAATTCTAGCCTCTGCTGCTGCCTCCACCTCCAGAAAATGTTTCACAAAGGAAGCAAGCTGCAAATTTGTCTTGCAGTCCACGGAAGAAGCAGATTCTCTTAAAGGGAATCGGTCATCCTTTGGAGCCTTTTGAGTTATTAAAGCAGGGGTGGGGAACCTTTTTTCTGCCAAGGGCCATTTGTAAATTTTTTACCAACCTTCGGGGGCCGCACAAAATTATCAATGTTAAAATGACCCTGCTATATTTGGTCAAACAATTAATTAACTCACCCCTAATGTGGTAGCCGTAGTGGTTTCTCTGTGGTGAGGTTGTAGTGTTTGATACTAATTATGTTTCTTCTCATAACTGCTTTTCCAGGTTTGTCTGTCTGGAGCACAGTCAACTCTTTGTGATAAGATTGCTAAATCATATACATCACATAACAGACGCTGTATATACATCACAGGAGACACTGGAGGCACACACATCACATGAGGGGCTTGGGACATATATATGCCCCCAGCCCCTCCTATGATGTATATGCACCCAGTCCTTCCTGTGTTGTGTATGTTTCCAGTGTCTCCTGTGATGTGTATGCCCCCAGCACTTCCTGTGTTGTGTATACCCCCAGCATCTCCTATGTTATGTATAAGTCACAGGAGATGCTGGGGCATACACAACACAGGAGGGGCTGGGGGAGCATACACATCACAGGAGATGCTGGGGGCAAACACAAGAGGTCCTGGAGGGCAAACACAACGAAAGAGGTGCCGGGGGGCATACACAATGCAAGAGGGGCTGGGGAGGGGCATACACAATGCAAGAGGGGCTGGGGACGGGCATACACAATGCAAGAGGGGCTAGGGGGCATACACAACGCAAGAGGGCTTGGGGGACATGCTCAACGCAAGAGGGGCTGGGGGGACATGCTCAACGCAAGAGGGGGCTGGGGGCACAGACCTCACAAGAGGGGGCTGGGGGCACAGACCTCACAAGAGGGGGCTGGGGGCACAGACCTCACAAGAGGGGCTGGGGGCACAGACCTCACAAGAGGGGGCTGGGGGCACAGACCTCACAAGAGGGGGCTGGGGGCACAGACCTTACAAGAGGGGGCTGGGGGCACAGACCTCACAAGAGGGGGCTGGGGGCACAGACCTCACAAGAGGGGGCTGGGGGCACAGACCTCACAAGAGGGGGCTGGGGGCACAGACCTCACAAGAGGGGGCTGGGGGCACAGACCTCACAAGAGGGGGCTGGGGGCACAGACCTCACAAGAGGGGGCTGGGGGCACAGACCTCACAAGAGGGGGCTGGGGGCACAGACCTCACAAGAGGGGGCTGGGGGCACAGACCTCACAAGAGGGGGCTGGGGGCACAGACCTCACAAGAGGGGGCTGGGGGCACAGACCTCACAAGAGGGGGCTGGGGGCACAGACCTCACAAGAGGGGGCTGGGGGCACAGACCTCACAAGAGGGGGCTGGGGGCACAGACCTCACAAGAGGGGGCTGGGGGCACAGACCTCACAAGAGGGGGCTGGGGGCACAGACCTCACAAGAGGGGCTGGGGGCACAGACCTCACAAGAGGGGCTGGGGGCACAGACCTCACAAGAGGGGCTGGGGGCACAGACCTCACAAGAGGGGCTGGGGGCTCAGACCTCACAAGAGGGGCTGGGGGCTCAGACATTACTGGAGGGAGAGCACAAATATCACTGGGGGGACTGGGGGCATGGCCATCACTCAGGGGCACAGACATCACTGGCGGAACACAAAACTGGGGGTGATGCACAGCATTGAGAGGGCACACGGCACTGGGGGGCTGCACAGCCCTGGGGAGGCTGCACACAGCATTTTCAGAGCCCTGACATCACTGGGGGGGACACAAACCTGGGGTGATAAACAGCATGGGTGGGGGGACACAGCACTGAGCGTTGCACACAACTCTGGAGGGATGGTACAGAGAACTGGAAGGCCACAAAGCACTGGACGGGGCACAAATGGCAGGCGCCGGTCACACAGTGCCGGAAGACGAAGGGGGGCGGGCACACCGCTCTGGAGAGCAGAGGGCGGGAACACACCGCTGAGCATCCTGACACAGGCCAGAGGGAGAGCCCATTGGTTTGTTCAAGCAGCGCTTGTGGTGATTTAAAGGAGCGGTGGCCCCAGCACTGCAGCTCCCTGGAATCTGCCCGGGGGCCGTATAAAAGGTCATAGCGGGCTGTCTGCGGGCCAGAGGTTCCCAACCCTTGCAAAAAAAGGGAACCTGTCAGGTCCAATATGCACCCAAAACCACGAGCAGTTCTGGATGCGTATTGCTATTCCCTGCTTAACCATGCCTGTATACACTAGCATAGATAAAGATCTTTTATCGTATGCTAATGAGCACGGGGACTAGTCCCCTGGGCGTTAGTTCCCCTGGCTAGTCGACTCCATTCCCATGTTAGCACGCCCCTGTAGGCGTGCTAACATGCTAATGAATGTGCAGCATCAGATGATGATCTCACTCACCTCTCCGGCTGTCATCGCTGCCCGATGCTGGATTTCGGTTCAGTGCGCATGACTCTGGAGTTTCGGTCATGTGCACTACTTCATATGACCGATGGCAGTGGAGAGGTGAGTGAGATCATCCTCTGACGCTGCACATTCATTAGCATGTTAGTACGCCCCTGTGGGCATGCTAACATGCTAATGTAGCCAACTAACCTGGGGAACTAACGCCCAGGGGACTAGTCCCCTCGCTGATTAGCATACGATAAAAGATCTTTAGAAATACTTTTTCTAAAGATCTCTTTATCTATGCTAGTGTATATAGGACATGTGGGGCTAACAGGCGCGGGTGGATCCACTCCCACCCATTAATCCTTTTAGGTCACACTAACTTAAATGGCAGCGGTGGGGATCGCGCTGTTCCCCGCCTCTATTGGCATGATCACGGGGCACCAATATGTTGTCATGGTAGCGCGGGATCAGATGATGACCCCTGACGCTGCCATGACTCACTTCCTGTGAAAGCCGACAGAGCATCAGCACACACAATAATTCTGCATTTCTACTGATCAGAGCGATGCTGCCCTGATCAGCAGAAATTAGCAAACATTGGACTGTGCAGTGATAAAGTCCCCTAGGGGGACTAGTAAAATGAAATAAAAAACAATTTATTTAAAAAAAAAAAAAAAACAACAACCCTAAAAGTTAAAATCACCCCCTCTTTTCGGGCTATTGAAAATAAAACTATTATAATTTTTTTAAAAAAACATACACATATTTGGTATCGCCGCAATTAAAAATGCCTGATTTATTAAAATATAAAATCAATTAATCTGATCAGTGCGTGGCGAGAAAAAAAAGTCAAACGCCAAAATTACATTTTTTAGTTGACACAAATTTTTAAAAAAAAATGCAATGACAGTCAAAATGTAGCATCCGCACAAAGGTGTATAATTAAAAACGTTAGCTGAAGACGCAAAAATAAGCCATCACGAAGTCCCAGATCCGAAAAAATGAGAACGCTAAGGGTCTCATAAAATGACAACAAAAGAGCTACTCTTTTTTTTGGATAAACTTCTGAATTTTTTTTTCACCCCTTTGATAAAAGTAAAAGTATACATGTTCAGTATCTACAAGCGTGTACCGACCTGAGGCATCATACGGACACGTCAATTTAATCATAGTGAACACTGTAATTAAAAGACCCTCAAAACAATTGTGTAATTGCATTTTTTTTTTTTTTTTGCAATTTCACCGCATCTTGGAATTTTTTTTTTTATTTTCCACTATGTGATAGAACTAATGGTTTCATTCAAACGTACTACTCGTCCCACAAAAGACAAGCCCCATTTGGGAATATTGACAGAAAAGTAAACCAGTTATGGCTCTCGAAAGGGGAGGGAAAAACGAAAACCGCCCGGGGCTAAAGGGGTTTAGAATAAAGAAGCTTGAAGTATACAGCTGAAATGTACTGGACTCATCAGCTTTTGACTTACGGACTCCATATCTCACCATCCACTACAGCTTTGAGCGTGAGACTATCTTCATTTTATAGACAATCATCTTGGCTATCTCATACATAAATTTGACTTGCAACTATTTAGCTTATGATTAGTTACGCAGATTCTTGTCATGTCACTGCATTGTTACTGTTTTTACTACTAAAAATGTAAATTTAATTTTTATTGTTTTGTAAATTCACCTTTTGGCTTTGAACACTGCCTGGACTCTTCTGGGCATACTTTCAATCAGATTCAAGCATGTCTTAATTGAAATCTAATCCCAAGTCTCTTGTATATGTTCCCAATGTTGGTGCATACTGGTCCACTCACTTGGGTATTATGTAATACAGATTTTCCTTCTATTTTTCCCACAAGTGTTCAGCTAGATTGGGGTCTGGCGACTGTGAGGTCCAATCCAGCACCTTTTTACTTCATTGTCACTGAGCCAGTTCTTCGCCAATCTCGACGTACAGTATGCTTCGGGTCATTGCCTCTAACACGGATGTCCTTATTATGCCAGCAGTACTCGAGTGTACGAAGTAACTAGTCTTGTAGGATACTCACATATAGCTCAGCATTGAGACCACCATGAATCCTGGTCAAGTATCCAACGCCTTTGGCTTTGAAACAACCCCATATCATCAGGCTTCCTCCATCAAACTTGTCAGTTCCTTCAATTTCTCAATACATTATCCCATTTTTCCCTTGTTTCGTCCAGACCCATTTGCACCCATCAGAGCCTAGTGTTTTGACTTTCATCTCATTGTTACAAATCACCTGTTCAAATTTTCTACTGTCCACTTTTTATACTTCTTTACAAACTCGAGCAGACTCTTCCTATGGTGAGATTGAAGTCAAGGCTATGGATAATCTCAAGGCCATCACAGTGACGCTTCCTACTGCACAGGCCAGCACTTGTTTTGTCTGTGCCGCTGATCACAAGTGTTAGGTGCAAATCAAAGGTATTTAGGAATTTACTTCTGACGTTTTATGTATTTTCTTTACCTGGAGAGCTCCTTTTATTGCCCTACATATTTTTCACTTGATTGTTTTAAGGATATTACTGAGATATGCCATCTAGTGAATGGGACAACGCTGCAATCCCCTGCACGGCTGCTGGTAAATATATGGTTTACTGTGGACAGAGTAAGGCTGCTTTCACACCTCCGGTTTTTCCTGTGCGGCACAATCCGGCACTTTGCAGAAAAAACGCAACAGTTTTTTGTTTTTTTTTGCTGCCGGTTGCGGTTTTTTTTGCATAGACTAACATTAGTGCCGCATGGGCTTGCGTTCCATTTGGTTTTTGCCGCATACGGCAGATTTAGCCGATGCGGCGGCCGGATGGAACGTTGCCTGCCACGTTTTTTTGTGCGGCAAAAAAAACCCGCATCGCGCCGCATCCGGCTGATGCGGCGCATTTTCCTATGCATGACTATGGACGCCGGATGCGGCGCAATGCGGTAAAAACCGCATCCGGCCGCCGCATGCGTTTTTTGCCACTGCGCATGCTCAGTAGCCTGCCGCAAGCGGCAAAAAATGGACGGGCCGCATGTAAAAAAAACGTATGCAAAGGATGCGGTGTTTTCGCCGCATCCGTTGCATAGGTTTCACAGCCGGATTGAGCCGCACTGCTCAAACCGGATGTGTAAAAGCAACCTTAGCAATGTATGCGACTCGTCCTCCTTCAGTCATCCGACTGGGGGGGGGTGACTGAAGTTGAACCCCCACCTTTGTTTTGGATGGAGTATTCTAAGGGCACGCTATTAATGCTGTGAATCCAGAAAACCTCTGTAACTAATTGACAGGTAAACCTAGTCAGTAACTATCTGGTCCTATTTGCCTGCTCCTGATGACTTGTATCCCTGTGTCTTTGGAACGTCATACCTCAGCATATTGTGTTTTTCGGTGAAATCCCGGAGCCTGTGGGCTTTGAGTTTTTTATTTACCTAATAGTGTTGGTCTTGTTCTGCATGGTTGATAGCATTGATCCAAGTTATTTGTGCTCGCTGGCAGTAATATGTAGGAAGCTGCTTAAGTAGATGATCTATTGGCTTTACTTTTGGCCAGAAGCTTTTTTGGCAACTATACGTATTCAGTGGGAAAAAATGTTCTTGTTGATTCCCACAATTCAAAGCCGATCATAAAGCTTATGATGCTGTCATTATTTAAAGGAAAACATATATGCTGAAAATGCATGACCTAGGGCTTTATTACCAATGCTTTGAATGTTTATTTTTTTTTTTAAAGGGAATCTGTCACCAGGTTTTTGCTGCCTCATCTGAGAGCAGCATAATGTAGAGATAGAGACCCTGACTCCAGTGATGTCACTTATTGAGCTGTTTTGCTGTCATGTTGATAAAATCAATACTTTCTCTGCTGCTTCTCTGCTGCAGATCTAGCAGTTACACAGAGCTCATGAATATGCTGGACTACCTGCAGTACACCAAAGAGTTCTCTACTGCTGATTAATCAGTGATTTTATCAAAACTACACTAAGCAGCCCAGTAAGTGACACACCGCTGGAATCAGGATCTCTGCCCCTATGTTATGCTGCTCTCAGATTAGGTATCAAAAACCTCAGGACAGATTCCTTTTAAATTGCATTGGATTCCATTATGAAGATCTTCTTTTTTTTTTTTTTTTTTTTTCTTCGTGAAACCTCTGGTAAAGGTTTATCTGTGTTTCCTCTTCTTGTTTTACTCAGTTTGTGGAGCACAATATATAGCTCTTGGATCCACAAACATCTAGTTTCAGTAGTTTCAGGTGCAATTTTTAGCAGTGTTATTTCTTCCCTTAATATTTGAGATTGCAGTTTACGCTGCGTTCAGAGGCTAGTAATGAAGGTGCCCAGAGGCCTGCTGTCTTTTTGGCCTAGTTGAGCAGCCTGGACACTTCACTTGTAACACTGCAGCTAACACACAACTACATTATAGCTGTCTGAAGGGTGCCTGTCAATTGTTAAAGTAAGTTTGTGTGTTGTCTTCCGCAGGAGTGGCACGCTTCTGCTTGTGGTGTCAGGTCTATCTCTTTCAAGCAAAGCCTTGTCTTAGAAATGAAAATAACCGGAAGACATTGCAGCCAGCTGAGCAGCTGTAGGATTGTGCTTTGCTGTTGAAACAGATCAGATTAGAGATGTTGTCTCTGCGTAGTCATATAATGGTGCAGAATAAATATCAATCCCAAGGTTTCTTCCTCCAGCTTAATTTGATAAAATGCCCCAAGTTCTCATGTGTTAATCAGAGTGTTCCCCGGGGGATGGACATTCTGCAGATATAAAGTAGAGTTGATGTGAGGTTAGTGTGGATGCTTCACGCTGATTCTACAAATCAGTCTCTGATGTGCTCTTTAGTTCTGTATGTGTGGACCGTTACTCCTCATAGCTTTTTGTAGTAGAACAAATGGTTTCAGCTCTAGTGATCAGCTGCAGGGTGAAACATTTTTATCTACAAGTGGTGCTGTGGCCTTGAATGAGGATATTTACAGAGTATATTGCTAGTAGATGATTAAATAAATCTAAAGTATCAAAGAGAAAGCTGTCTTGTTGCCTTTAGCAGTCAGGGGTCAGCTTTCCTTATCGAAATTGCTCTGGAAAATGAAACTCTGAATCTCGTTTCTATGGGCAACAATGGCAATTTTGAAATTCAAATGCTAAAGTTGTGATTTGTTTTCTAATATTATCATGGATTAATCCCAAGTGCTGCTCTGAACTCCAGAGGGCAAATGTTTCAAGACTGGCGCTTTGTACAACAGTCTTGATTCAGGGTGTCCTGGAATGAAATATGCCAAATTAGGCGGCGCAAGCCTCAAAATGAGTTTGGCTTTTGTTTTCCCAGCCACCACCACCAACAGAAATATGCTTAAGTCATTGACTGGATTACATTGCTATAACTTACACCAGTTCTGAATTTGTTGGGCCTCACCTGGCCTCTCTTGCTCACTAAGCTCCACAAAAAACTTGACAGAACTGGGCTAAAAATGGCAAATGTCGCAAAATGTTAGCCTAACTTTGAGATTTCTGGAGCAAACTAATATAAAATGGTACCAAAGGCTTCTTTGTGTCAAAAAGATATAGGACCAGATTCATCAGTGTTTGTGAGCAGATTGGACATATAGGGGAGATGTACCTAAATTTGCACAAAAAAAAACCTCTTACATGCCTTGCAGCACATTTATAAGGCTACTTTCACACTTGTGTTGGACGGCTTCCGTTGCTATCCGCAGCCTTGAGGAATTACGGTAACCGTTGCAGTAAACTTCTATTAGCAACGGATGGTCTTGCGGTGCATCCGCTGCACGACGCAGCGTCGTTATTTTCACGCTGCGTCGGGCGGAGGGAACGCTGCATGTAACATTTTTTTGAGCAGCGTAATCCGTAGGATTTCGCTGCGCATGTTCTCTGGCTCCCTGCACTCGTAACCAGGGTAAACATCGGGTTACTAAGCAATGCGCTTTCCCTAGTTACCCGATATTTACCCTGGCTACGGGTGCAGGGAGCCCGACACTTTCCCGCTCGGCTCCGCCCCCTCCCGCACTTCACTCCACATTTGCACACGCATGCACACATACACTCACACTCGCCTGCCCCCAGCCTTGCATTCCTCGCTGCACTGACGTCCTCAGTGCCATGGTCCCGCTCTGCTCCACAAACCTCGCACTCCGCCCCCCTCACTCATTCTCGGCGGCCGAACGATCAGCTGTTCACCCGGCGACCGGCTGCTGTGAGTGATCAGCTGATCACCCGGCGACCGGCTGCTGTGAGTGATCAGCTGATCACCCGGCGACCGGCTGCTGTGGGTGATCAGCTGATCACCTGGCGACCGGCTGCTGTGAGTGATCAGCTGATCACCCGGTGACCGGCTGCTGTGAGTGATCAGCTGATCACCCGGCGACCGGCTGCTGTGGGTGATCAGCTGATCACCTGGCGACCGGCTGCTGTGAGTGATCAGCTGATCACCCGGTGACCGGCTGCTGTGAGCGATCAGCTGATCACCCGGCGACCGGCTGCTGTGAGCGATCAGCTGATCGTTCAGGAATAGTCTGCCGCCGGTAAAACGAAAGAAGAAAAAATAAATATTCCGTTGTTTTGTACGATCCGTTGCATCCGTTGTGCCACTAAATGCAACACATCCGTTGCATCCGTCACACAACGCAATGCAATGGATGCAGTTCAACGCAAGTGTGAAAGTAGCCTTATGTGTAAGCTACTTATTGTGGTTCGTCTAACAAGGGGCATGGTTTCACTGCCACAAATGCACAAAAATGGTACCGGTAACACTCTTAATTTTAGAGTATAGTACATTTTGAAAATGGGATGTACAATTAATAACAATTACCAACAAATAACAAGGCTAAATAAAACCGGTAGAATCTACACAGGGTAAGGAAACCAGTAGATAAGGGATGAAGCTGCTAATTTAACAGTTTGGTGTTTTTTTTTTTTGTTTTTTTTTTAAAAAGCATGTCTTGAACACTCCTTGCTGCATATGTGACTCTGATATAACTGTAAAGGGGGACTCTGCTTCTCACATTCTTCCATTCACCTATCACAGTAGGCTAAAAATCAGTTAAGCACACCCTATAGCTGTTCTGTCAAGGTCAGTTTTTGATATCCTACATCCTATAGTTTGGTGTCATCAGCAAAGATTGACACTTTATGCTCAATGCCATCCACAAGGTCATTAAAAAGAATCTCTTTATTAATTGTTCCAAGCACAGATCCCTGCGGTACTCCAATGCTGACTATAGCCCAATTAGAGACTGTACCATTTATGACTATGGTTTCCTAACTTTTAGCCAATTCCTTACCCATCTGCTTATAGTTTTCCCTAGTCCCTATTTCTGGGGCTTCAGTATAAGCCTGGTAAGGCCGAGGCCACACGGGACACTAGTGCGATCCTCGCATGACACTATGCTCCCGCTGGCAGCACAGTGGGAGCCGAGTGTCCCTGTGACTGAGGTCCGACTGTGCGAGCGCACCTCAGCCGTGGAGGGCGGGCCGGCACTGCGGAATGGCGGGCCGGCACTGAGGAAGGGAGGGAGAGATTTATTTCCGTCTCTCCTCCGTAGCCGGCTATTGCGATTCTCGCTCTGCACTTGCGGTACACCGGTGTACTGTGAGTGCAGTGCGATTTTTCTTTAGCCCCATTCACTTGAATGGGTGCGAGAGAAAGAGTCTCCCATTACAATCGTAGCATGCTGCGATTGTTTTCTCGGTCCGATTAGGGCTGAGAAAATAATCGCTCATGTGTGCTGACACACAGGCTAAAATTGGTCCAAGTGGAATGCGATGTTTTATCGCACACCACTCGCACTGTTTTTCTCGCCGTGTGGCTTAGACCTAAGTGGTACAGTATGAAATGCCTTTGCAAAGTTCAGTTTAACCAACATGTTGGTTAGATAAAACCTATCTTTCATGATTCCACGCGGATTGTCAGTAATATTATTCTCTGCAATATAGTTTTGCATGTTATTTCTTATAATTTTCCCCAAAACCTTGCACGCCACTGATGTCTGACTTAACGGATGTTAGTTACTGGATACACCCTCTTACCTTTCTTAAATATTGGTACCCATATCATCCCTCCTCCAATCCTTTGACACTAATTCTGTTACAAGCAAGTATAATAAGATACAGCGGTCTGTCAATTACTGAGCTCAATTCCCTGAATATCCATGGATGAATGCCATCTGGCCCAGGGGATTTGTCAATGTATAATTTGCTCAGAAAAAGGCATACTTCTTCTTGTGTTAAATTAGTTGTATCAAGTGTATACAAGGTGGGAGAGTGTCTGAATGATTTGGGTAGGGAGTTCTAGAGTGTGGGGATAGCACAGGAGAAATCTTGGAAACTGTTTTGTAAGGAGCAGGCAAGAGGACAGCAAAAAAAGATCTTGTAAGGACTGGAGATTAAAGGGAACCTGTCATTTAGGTTTTTTTGCCCAATAAGCTGCAGCCACCACCAGGGCTCTTATATACAGCATTCTAACATGCTGTATATAAGAACCCAGGCCGCTGTGATAACATAAACACTTTATAATACGCACCTAAACCGGTCGCTGAGGTGGATGTGGCTCAAATCGGTGTCTTCGTTCTCCGGTGCCGGTGCCGCCTCTTTCTGCCATCTTTGTTTTCCATCTTATGAAGCCGCGGTGCATGACACGTCCGACGTCATAAACACTCGCCGGCATTCAGGTCTTCAGCAGGCGCACTTTGATCTGCCCTGAGCAGGGCAGACCAAAGTATTGTAGTGCGCCTGTCGGGACCGGTGAGTGTGTATGACGTAGACGCATCATGCACACAGACTTCAGAAAGAAGACGAAAATAGCCGAAAGAGGAGGTGCCGGCACCGGACGACGAAGATGCCCATTTGAACCACTTCCACCGCAGCGACCGATTTAGGTGAGCATTATAAAGTGATTTTTACGTTCTACAGAGCGGTCTGAGCTCTTATATACAGCATGTTAGAATGCTGTATATGAGAGCCCGGTGGTGGTGACCGCAGCTTATAGGGCCCAAATCTGGTGACCGGTTCCCTTTAAATTTCGTAAGGTAGCTGAGATTAGGTTAGAGCTGTATAGAGGGGATAGGTTTGGCTGCCTTTTAACTGAAATCTGTCACCAGGTTTTTGACACCTAATCTGAGAGCAGCATATTGTAGAGATAGAGACCCTGATTTGAGCTGACACTTGGGCTGCTTTCTGTAGCTCTGACAAAATCTCCATAGTATCTCCTGCAGATATGCCTTTTTTTTTTTTTAATGAATGCTGAGCTCTGTATAACTCTGCTCACATCACTGATTGGCACCCTTCTTCCTATGCACAGTGTACACAGAAAGTTATCAATCAGTGGAGGGGGTAGGGCTATACAGGGCTCATGAACACGGAGGACTACATGGCAGTCTTACTTGTCCTTTAGTGAGAATCTGCTGATAAAACCGAATGAGAGAAACGTTTTTTAATATGGACGGAGCAGGAGATAGTAAGGGCTTGAGTCACTTTGATCACTAGGTGGGAAAAATTCACATGTGAAAAGTATGATGCAGATTTTGATCAATATTTTCACCTATCCAAATTTCCAGCTGAATCCACTGCACCTTTCTATGAAAATATGCTTTTAGCTGCTGAAAAATTCCGATGTGTAGACTGCCATAAAAGTGATAGAAATATGTTCGGCAGTCTAAAATTCTGGGACCAAACCAGTAGAGACATGAGGTGTTCATTGTCACAACTGTACCCACATGGTTGTTTGAGTTTGCAGACTGGTGCACAATTTGCCGGCTTCCTGATGTAGTTTGCAATTTTGTTTTTACTGAAGTACATGGGCAACCTACTGTTTTCTAAGAAAGTTTTGTTTTCTGAACTTTTGGGTTGACTCCACATGCTGTTTGCATGATGATTAAATAAATGTGTCAAATTCTTTTTGAAATACGAATATATTAAAATATCAGATCTGCCTGCCTTGATTATATATAGTTTGGATTGTAAAACATGCTGTCAGAGCAGCTCTGTTATCTCCCTTATAACAGCCAGTAGCATTGGCTTGCTCAGATCTTCAGTTTTTACGGCTTTCCATCTTTTCTCACAGGCTCCTGTGATTCCCAGATATAGCATTGTAAGCAGTGTTTTCAAACATTGTCTAATTTTCCTGCTCAGTTACCTGCAGTGGCTGTCTGCAAAAAAGTGCGCAATTCAAATGTCATGTATTTCTTGAAGTCTTAAGTATTCCTTTAGTATATAAAGTGCTGAAATACACATCATTATTTCCAGAAAGTCACATGTCCTTAGTATTATGTTGATCTTTACTAATAAAACAGTAAGTTGTCACAGATTCTACTACTAATCATTATTGATGTTCCCAAGGAGGAATCTTTAAGGCTATGTGCATACGTTGTATATTTGCATGCAGTTACGCTGCGTATTGCACTGCAGCGTAACTGCATGCATCCTGCGTCCCCAGCACAATCTATGAAGATTGTGCATAATCCATGCGCACGTTGCGTTTTAGAATGCAGCGTTTCGGCTGCTGTCAAGACGCTGCGTTCTAAAAAGAAACATGTCACTTCTTTTGTGCATTTTGGTTGCATTTTCCACCCACTCTCTCTCTCTGTCGGTCAATGTTGGTCTCTTTCTCTGTCTGTCAATGTCGGTCTCTCTGTCTCCCTATCGGTCGGTCTCTCTCTGTCTGTCGATCTATCCCTCCCCCCCTCTCTTACTCACCGATCACTGACCAATCACCGACGCGGCGCTGAACGGCTGTCACACTGCGGCGGCTTCTCCAGCTTTTGAAAATGCCGGCCGTTCGTTATTACATCTCATGTTCACTGCTTCCCTCGCCCACCGGCGCCTATGATTGGTTGCATTCAGACGTGCCCCCATGCTGAGTGACAGCTGTCTCACTGCAACCAATCACAGCCGCCGGTGGGTGGGTCTATGTAGTGCAGTAAAATAAATAAATACATTTTTAAAAAACGGCGTGAGGTCCCCCCCAATTTTGATACCAGCCAAGATAAAGCCACCTGGCTGAAGGCTGGTATTCTCAGGATGGGGAGCCCCATGTTATGGGGAGCCCCCCAGCCTAAAAATATCAGCCAGCAACCGCCCGGAATTGCTGCATCGATTAGATGCGACAGTCCCGGGACTCTACCCGGCTCATCCAGAATTGCCCTGGTGCGGTGACAATCTGGGTAATAAGGAGTTAGTGGGAGCTGTGGGCTGCCATTAAGTCCTACGTTAATCATTGCAGGCGTCTGAGACACCCCCCAATGATTAACCTGTAAGTGAAATTAAATAAACATACACCCAAAAAAATCCTTTATTTGAAATAAAAGATAAAAGATCACCCTTTCACCACTTTATTAAAATCCCCAAACACCCCTCCAGGTCCAGCGTAATCCTCACGAGGTCCCACGATGCATCCAGCTCTGTTACATGAAGCTGACAGGAGCGGCCGTAGAACACTGCCGCTCCTGTCAGCACCACGCACTGAAGTAGGCGGCGAGATGTCAGCGAGATGTCACTCAGGTTACCCGCGGCCACAGGTCTCGGGTGGAGGACTCGAGCTGGCCGCGGGTAACCTGAGTGACTGCACCGCTGACAGTGCGGCTCAGTTCAATCACTCGGGATTTGCGGTCACCGGTGAGTCCTTCACCTGTGATCGCAAATCAAGCCGCGGCACACAGAGTCGCACGATCACAATGAAGTCGGGTGAAGTTCATCAGAGTTCATTCTGATCGCGCGGCTCTGTCTCGCAGCCAGCTATGCTCTTTTTGACAGTGCAGTCCCACTCTGCTCTGCTGAAAGTCTATGGGGATGCAGCAAAGCCGAGTGGGCGCGCACTGTCAAAAATGTGTTTTCTTGATGCTTTTCCCTCTCTGTCTATTGGCAGAGCAAACATCCAGAACGCATGAATTCTGCAGTAAACAATGTGTCTGAGAACGCAGCTTTTCGGCTGCATTCTGAGACGCACATGCAGTGACTTACACGCTGCGGAATAGAACGCAACGTGTGCACATAGCCTAAAGGAAATCTGTCACCAGGTTTTGCTATCTGAGAGAAACATGTAGAGACAGACTCTGATTCCTGTATCACTTATTGGGCCGCCTGCTGTTATTCTGATAAAATCACTTTCTCTGCTGAAGATCTAGCAGTGATTTGAATGTAGAGCAGGGTTATAACGAGATCATGCAGATGCTGAACAACCTGGCAGCATGGCAAGTAGTCCTCTACTGATAATATCCTGCTAATTAAACAGTGATTTTATAAAAGCTATACTACGCAGCCGAGTAAGTGATACATCACTGGAAGCAGGGTCTCTGTTACGTAATCATGCTGCTCTCAGATTAGGTGGCAAAAACCTGGTGACAGAGTCCTTTTAACTAGTGGTACACAATAAGTTTTTGAGATTCTTTTAGATGCTAACCTTTTGTAGATGGCAAGATATAGCAAGAACACATGATGCTTAAGTGGGCTTTACACGCTACGATATATCTTACGATATGTCATCGGGGTCACGTCGTAAGTGACACACATCCAGCCTCGTATAACATATCGTAGCGTGCGACAGCTACGAGCGAGTGTGAACGAGCAAAAATACTCACCTTATCGTTGTTCGTTGACACGTCGCTCATTTTCAAAATATCGAACGTCCTTCCGCGTGCCGCTTGTTCATTGTTCCCGAGGCAGCACACATCGCTCCGTGTGACACCCCGGGAACGATGAACTGCAGCTTACCTGCGGCCGCCGGCAATGCGGAAGGAAGGAGGTGGGCGGGATGTTACGTCCCGCTCATCTCCGCCCCTCCGCGACTATTGGCCGGCGGCTGTGTGACGTCGCTGTGACGTCGAACGTCCCTCCCCCTTCAGGAAGAGGATGTTCGCCGCCCACATCTAGGTCGTTCGGGAGGTAAGTACGTGTGACGGGGGTTACTGACTTTGTGCGACACGGGCAACAAATTGCCCGTGCCGCACAAACGACGGGGGTGGGTGCGATCGCACATGTAATCGCACATGAAATCAACGCGTGTAAAGCAGCCTTAAGGCAAAATGAAGTGAAACCAATGCCGATTTAAAATATTAAAGGGGAAGGGGATGTTTCAGTAGACTCATCTCTCCTAAGCCATCTATATAGGCAAGTAGGTAATAAAAAATTAGTCCCCAGCCTAAAAATATCAGCCTGCACCCACCCGAATTGCCGCATCCATTAGATGCAACAATCCCAACACACCCCCATTACTAATATGTAAGTGAAAGTAAATAAAAACACAGAAAAAATCCTTTATTTTAAATAAAAGACAAAAAAAACCTCTTTCACCACTTTATTAACCCCCAAAACATTCCCTCAGGTTTGAAGTAATCCACACAAGGTCCCACGATGATTCAGGTCCGCTACATCGGAAATTACAGCGCGTGGCCAAACATGTCCACACACTGTAATTTCAGACTTAGAATAAGCCAAGATCAGCGGTGACATCACTCGGGTAAGTTGCGGTCACAGTTGGAGGTTTCCACGGTCCTCCACCTGTGACCGCAGTAACCTGAACTCAGTTGGGGGTCACTGAGTTTAATGACGTACCCTGAGGTCAGGTTACCTGCAGTCACAGGTGGAGGACCGTGGGAACCTCCAGCTGTGACCGTAATGTACGTGAATGGCGTCACCACAGATTGCAGCTCATTATCTGTCTGCAGGCGGACATGTTCTTTTGCCGCGCGCTGTAATAGCAGAGCGGATCTTCTTGGGGTCTTGTGTGGTTTACATCGGACCTGCAGGGGTGTTTTTCAGGGTTAATAAAGTGGTTCAAGAGGGTGGGGTTGATTTTGTCTTTTATTCCAAATAAAGGATTTTTTCGGTGTTTGTGTTTATTGACTTTCACTTACAGATTAGTAATGGGGGAGTCTCAAAATTGGGAGACCGCACGTTGTTTTTTTTTTGTTTTAAATGATTTATTTAGTTAAAAAAAAGAAAAATTGCATTCGTTTCCTCTTATTTTGATACACAGCCAAGATAAGTGCACAGCTGGAGGCTGCAGCCTTTACCTGGATGCTTTATCTGTGCTGGATATCATATGAGGGGAAAGCATGAGGGTAAAAAGATTTAGGGATTTTATTTTGATTTATATTTTGTTCATTCACTTAATATTTAGATTTCATCCATTAATAACATGCAAACTCATTTTGGAAGCAGTCCTTCTTTGCAGCATTATTTCCACACCTGCCTTAAACGTTTGAATAGTTATGTACAAGAAACAGAAAACCCTAATTTAAGCAATATTTTTTTCTGATGATTGCTTCTCTTTATCTAAAATCCTTTTCAGTAACAGAAATGGAGAGATCATGGGTAGCTGGGGGTGAGACTTTGCTTCAGGTAACTATCAAGGTACAGCTGTGGATCTCGCTTTCATGTATAACTTATACACAGTCCCTCCTCATGGAAGGCAATGATAAAAACATCATCACTTTTATCAGGAACTGTCATAGCCACTAAGGTTGAAGGGATGGTCCGAAGCTAAAAGTGATTTAAATCCTAAATGCCTATCTACTTATTGTAATAATATGGCTTTTCTACGTGATCTAAATGCCTAATCTCCATTTTGATGACGTTTTGTGTAAGAAACCCTAGTTTATCCTGCTATCCTCAGACAGACTGTCCTCGGGTGGCTGGGACTGTGGTCACTGCAGCAGCTGGTTCCCTCACCTTGAGCGTGCATCAGTTGTCATTTCAACACGTTTCTCTCAGTTCACTGTGCAATATTCCTTTTCTATGCGACGTGACCGTGTGCTCTCTCTTCAGCTCCAATAAGTTGTTTTTTTTTTTATTCCCAGTGCTGGGAACAAACACTGAAACCTCAATCTATACCCTTAATCAGCATAGGGTTATTAATGCAAACACAATTTGCCCAAAGGGCAACTAGAGGTACCCTAACTAAAGATTAATAAAACTTAACTTTTGTTCTCAGATATACACTGAACAGATCAATCTAAAAAAAATAGTGGCAAATAGAGCAACCTAATACTAAGTCATGTAGCCAGCCGCGGACTGGGTACTATAATTAAGTGGACAAAGGTCCTACAATATAATTGGTATTGCCCTACTCTGCCTATAAAAAGCTAATAGCCTCCCCAACATGTTTCACCATGTCTGGCTTCATCAGGGGTATGAGGCTATAACTCTTTTTATATATCTTGGGCAAACTGTGTTTGGAGTGGTGCTTTAAGGCCTAAGACACACGGCATGAAAATCTGAGCGAATGGAATGCGATAAAACATTGCATTCCACTCGGACCATTATTAACCTAAGTGCCACCACCCATGAGCGATTATTTTCTCAACCCTAATCGGACCGAGAAAACAATCGCAGCATGCTGCGACTGTAATGCAATCCTAGTTTCTCTTGCACCCATTCAAGTCTATGGGGCGAGAGAAAAATCGCACTGCACTCGCGGTACACCGGTGTACCGCGAGTGCAGTGCTAGAATAGCAATAGCTGGCAACGGAATAGAGAGATAAACTCCTCCCTCTCCTTCGCAGTGTCGGCCTGCCCCTCCTCAGCACTGGCCCGCCCCTCAGCACCGGCCCGCCCCCCGCAGCTGTGGTCAGATTGCATGATCAGACCTCAGTCGTACAGACACTCGCATGACACTCGGCTCCCGCTGTGCTGCTAGCGTGAGCCGAATGTCATGCGAGGATTGCAGTAGTCCCCCGTGTGGCCTGGCCTAAACCCAAGTCCCCTTGCTTCGTTCTTATACTCACTCTCCGGCGTTTTCATCCCACGGTGCCATCTTTTGACCGTAAGTTCTGATTGGCTGGAAGTCTATTACATCAAAAGCACTCCATGTCTATAAGAGTCAGAACGAAGCTCTCATAGACTTGTATTAATTTGCGACCTCTGGCGCGTTCCATGAAACACTAGCTATTCACAAATCAACTGAGACTGATTGTAGTGGCGATGATGGTAGATGATGGCGTTGGAAGGTGAGCATAAGGCTGTGTGCGCACGTGTGCTTTTTTCACGCTTTTATGCTGCGTTCGGCACCGCAGCGTAAAAGCATGCATCCTGCGTCCCCAGCACTGTCTATGAAGATTGTGCAAATTCCATCCGCAGGTTGCATTTTAGAACGCAGCTTTTTGGCTGCTGAAATATTTTGCTAAAACGCTGCGTTCTAAAAAGCAACATGTCACTTCTTTTGTGTGTTCTGGATGCTTTCCCCACTCTGTCTATGGCAGAGCAAGCATCCAGAACACATGAATTCCGCATGCACAATGCTTTCTAATCTCAGCTTTTCTGCTGCGTTATGAAACGCACATTTAGTGACCTAAACGCTGCGGAATAGAACGCAGAGACGTGTGCACATAGCCTAAGGCTACTTTCACACTACGTCTTTTTAACATGCGTCCTGAACGTTTTTTTTAACGCAGAAACGGATCCAGTGCAAATGCGTTTTCATTTCAATGCATTTGCAATGGACTCGCGTTAACATGCGTTCACCTGCGTTTGCGTGCGTTATAGTGAGGATCCAGCGACTTGCAGTTTTTTAACATCTTTCAAAAACGCTACTTGTAGCGTTTTTGAGCTGCGTCCAACTTCTGCAAACTGCTGGATCCTGACTAAACAGCATGCAAACGCATGTGAACGCTGGCGTGCTGATAGGCAGGATCCTGCTTGCTCTACTGAGCATGCACAGAAGCCAGCCCCGTGATCAGTCCCTCTCTCTCCTACCTCTCTGTCTCTCCCCGACCTGAGAGCTGCGGACACTCGTAACCAAGGTAAACATCGGGTAACCACTTATCTTAGTTACCCGGTGTTTACGTTGGTAACGTGTGCAGGGAGCCCAGCTCCTAGCAGCTGCAGACGCTTGTAACCAAAGTAAATATCGGGTATCCAAGCAAGTATACCCGATGTTTACCTTGGTTACGAGCCTCGCAGCTGTCAGATGCCGGCTCCCAGTCTGGCACGTTTAGTTCCCCTCACTCCCGATCACATGACTCCAATGCCCGCCCCTAAACATCCAGTGACAGGATCCTGCAAAGTAACACATGCGTTTGCATGCGTTTTTTGCTGTAAAAGCAGGATCCGCTTTTGCAGCAAAAAAACATTCAGGGCGCATGTTAAAAAGACGTAGTGTGAAAGCAGCCTAAGAGAGGAGGCAGGGGACTTACATTTAAAGCACCACTCCAGCAGTGAAATAAAAACAAAACACTGGAGTGGTACTTAACCCTTTAGTGACGGAGCTAATTTTCACCTTAATGACCAGACCAAATTTTGCAATTCTGACCAGTGTCACTTCATGAGGTTATAACTCTGGAACGCTTCAACGGATCCCGGTGATTCTGAGATTGTTTTTTCGTCACATATTGGACTTCATGTTAGTACCAAATTTAGGACAATATTTTTTGTGTTTATTTATGAAAAAAATTGAATATTGGCAAAAATTTTGAAAATTTAGCAATTTTCAACTTTTGAATTTTTATACCGTTAAACCAGAGATTTCTGTGACACAAAATAGTTAATAAATAACATTTCCCACATGTCTACTTTATATCAGCACAATTTTGGAAACAAAATGTTTTTTTGTTAGGAAGTTAGAGGGGTTCAAAGTTTATCAGCAATTTCTCATTTTTACATCAAAATTTACAAAACCAGTTTTTTAGGGACCACATCACATTTGAAGTGACTTCAATAGGCCTAGATGACAGAAAATACCCAAAAGTGACACCATTCTAAAAACTGCACCCCCCAAAGTACTCAAAACCACATTCAAGAAGTTTATTAACCCTTCAGGTGCTTCACATGAACAAAAGCAATGTGGAATGAAAAAAAGCAAAAATTAAATTTTACCTAAAAATGTTGCTCTAACCCAAATTTATTCACTTTTAGAAGAAATAACACAACAAAATGGACCTCAAAACTTGTTCCCCACTTTCTTATGAGCGCGCCGATACCCCACATGTGGTCAGAAACCTCTGTTTGGACAAATGGGAGGGCTCGGAACAGAAGGAGCAATATTTGAATTTTGGAAAGCAAATTTGGCTGAAATAGATTGCGGGCACCATGTTGCATTTACAGGTCCGCTAAGGTACCTAAACAGAAGAAACCCCTCACAAGTGACACCATTTTGGAAACTAGACCCCTCAAGGCTTCTATCTAGGGGTATAGTGAGCATTTTAGATCCACAGGTACTTCACAGATTTTGTTAACGTTACGTTGTCATATTGAAAATTTTAATAATTTTCTCAAAAATGTTGCTTTAGCATCAATTTTCTCACTTTTTCAAGAGGTAATTCCAAAAATTTGACCTCAAGGTTTGTTAACCACTTTTTTATGAGCGCGGTGATACCTCACATGTGGTCTGAAACCTTTGTTTGGACAAATGGGAGGGCTTGGAACGAAAGGAGCAATATTTGAATTGTAGAAAGGAAATTTGGCTGAAAAAGATTGCGGGCACCATGTCGCATTTGGAGGTCCCCTAAGGTACCTAAACAGCAGAAACCCCGCACAAGTGGCCCCATTTTGGAAACTAGGCCCCTCAAGGAATTTATCTAGATGTTTGGTGAGTACCCTGAACCCTCAGGTGCTTCACAGAATTTTATAACGTTGAGCCATGAAAAAAAAAAAATAAAATTTTACCACAAAATTGTTATTTCAACCAGGTAGCTTTTTTTTTTACAAGAGTAAAAGGAAAAAATTCAGCATAACATTTATTGTGCAATTTCTCCTGAGTTTGGCGATACCTTATATGTGGTGGAAATCAACTGTTTGGGCGCATGGCAGGGCTCGGAAGGGAAGGAGTGCCATTTGACTGCAAAATTGGCTGGAATCAATAGCGGACGCCAGGTTGCATTTGGAGAGCCCCTGAGGTGCCTAAACAGTGGCGGTCCCCCACAAGTGACTTCATTCTGGAAACAAGACACCTCAAGGCTTTTATCAAGGTGTATAGTGAGCAGTTTGAATCCACGAGTACTTCACAGAATTTGATAAGCTTAGGTTGCCATATTGAAAATTTTCATTTTTTTCACAAAACTGTTGCTTTAGCATCAAATTTCTCACTTTTTCAAGAGACAACAACAAACCGTGGAGCCCACAGGTTGTTATCCAATGTCTTATGAGCACAGGGATACCCCACATGTGGCCAAAAACCTCTGTTTGGATAAATGGGAGGGCTTGGAATGGAGGGAGCACCATTTGAATTCTGGGAAAGTTGAAATAAATTGCGCGCACCATGTCACATTAGCAGGGCCCCTTGGGTACCTATACATCAGAAAACCCCCACAAGTGACCCCATTTTGGAAACTGGATTTTATTCAGGAGTATAGTAAGCATTTTGAATCCACAGGTACTTCACAAAAATGTTGCTGTAGCAACAAATGTCTCACTGTTAGGCTCTGTGGCCATGATCCAGCGACACGGCATCTAGTACAGTGTCAGCCTCCTGCAGAGATGTGAGTGTTGTCCACGGGAGAACGCAGCTGCCCAAGCCCACGATTTGGGTTCAGGCCGCTGTGGAGCTCTATGCTACCTGCAGAGAACACTCATCTCCGCAGCATAAATTGACATGCTGAGGCTCGGGAAGCTGCGCCACAGGTCGGTTTATGCTGCGGAGAAAAGAAGCACATTGGGCATGGGATTTCTAAAAATCCTTCCACTGTGCTTCTACTGCACAACGCAGCGCTATGGACACAGGGAAAACACTCTGCGCCCAAAACGCTGCAAACCCTGATTGTGGGCACACAGCGTAAAATGCTACAATGGATGAATGGATAGATGTCAAACAAATATAACGTCCCATTCCCCTGCATATTCTAAGCTGGCGCCCTTTAGTGCCTTTCATGTGGCACTAAAGGGTGCCTAGCCTTGTATTTAGCCCCCCAAAAAATTAATAATTAAAATAAACGACGTGGGGTCCCCCCTATTTTTGATAGCCAGCTAGGGTAAAGCAGACAGCTGTAGCCTGCAAACCACAGCTGACAGCTTCACCTTGGCTGGTGATCAATTTGGAGGGCTCCCCAGGCGTTTTTTAAAAAAAAAAAAAAACGTGGGGTCCCCCCCAAATTAGATCACCAGCCAAGGTGAAGCGGACAGCTGGGGTCTGGTATTCTCAGGGTGGGAAGAGCCATGGTTATTGGACTCTTCCCAGCCTAAAAATAGCAGGCCGCAGCCGCCCCAGAAGTGGCGCATCCATTAGATGCGCCAATCCTGGCGCTTCGCCCCAGCTCATCCCGCGCCCTGGTGCGGTGGCAGACGGGGTAATATATGGGGTTGATACCAGCTGTAATGTCACCTGGCATCAAGCCCTGGGGTTAGTGATGTCACGGCATCTGAACAGATACCCGACATCACTAACCCAGTCAGTAATAGAAAAAAAAAAGACAAAAAAAAAATTTATTTGAAAAAACACTCCCCGAAACATTCCTCTTTTACCAATTTATTGAAAATAAAGAAATTCCGGTCGCTGTAATCCATTTTGGAGGTCCCTCGGCGACTCTGGATCTTCTAGAATATGGAGGGCACGTTCAGGGAACGTATCCCCCATTTTCTGGAAGAGCAAGCTCTCCATGAGCAGTGTGGGTGCAGTAATCTGAGAATTACTGCACTCACACTGCCCCGGTCCAACTTAGGGCAGAGTGACCTGCAGTAACCTCATTCCAGAATATGAGGGGCACGCTCACAGAACGTACCCCCCATTTTCTGGAACAGCAGCCTCTCCATGTGAGGAGTGTGGCTGCAGATCACTGCACTCACCCTCCCCCGGTCCACAGTGGAGCCTGTGCATCAGCGACGTCAGCAGGATCCCTGCTTGCAGGGATCCAGCTGACAGCCGCTGTCTGCGCATGCGCCGCCAGCATTGAAGAAGGAGGCGGCGATCGCGGGCCCGGAGCGGCAGACAGGTAACGTATAACCGGGGGCTTGGGGGGGGGGGGTGACGGGGGGTGACCTAGTGGGACCTGGGGACACCTTTCTGCCGCATGTGACGTGTCACATGCGGCAGAAAGAGCAGAATGAAGGCGGCCGCGCGCTGTGCGCCGCCATCTTCCACGCTCCGGAGGGGGGAGGGGGGTGGTGGCTCTGGAGAACCGGAGGGGGCTCCGGTGACCAGAGGGCTCCGGTGGACCGGAGGAGGGGTCAGGGGGAGGACATTTCCCTCCGATCTGAAATGTTTGATCATTTCAGATCGGAGGGAAATGACTGCAGAGCCGGCGGCGGCTGCAGTTTTCTGTGCGCTTCGGCGCCATTTTGGATGTCCGGTGGGGGTAGGGGTGGGGGTGGGGGGACTCTCCGGTACCGGGGGCTTTGGGGGCACTAGGGGGTTAGATTTCTTTCTCATCTGACATGTTTGATCATGTCAGATGAAAAAGAAATCAGTTTTACCGGCCATTTATTTTTTTTTCATGTGTTCGTCGGTATACGGTGTATACCGGCGATCACATGATCGGGGTCCAAAAAAAACACCCCGATTCATAATCTGGGGGGTCTCAGCTACCCCCGGTAGCTGAAACCCCCGAGATTTTCGGTCGCTGGGGGGCGCTACAGGGTTTTTTCGGGCCGCCGCTTTAAAGCGGCGGAACAGAATAAGTACCCTGTTTTGCCGCCGCTTTAAGTCGTACGGCCGTCGTTATGAGGTTAAATGGACCCCCTGTCTCCCACCTCCGCGGAGCCTGCTCTCTGCACCATCACAGTCAACTTTTTAATTCTACTTATTTCATTTTTTTTTGGTAACTCACTCATCAGGTACTGACCCTCGCTGGTTCCGGTTGCTGCTGCGGTATTGTGATGTCATCTGTGTGCATTACCGCTCAAGCCGCTCACT
Source organism: Anomaloglossus baeobatrachus (assembly GCF_048569485.1). Lineage (NCBI taxonomy): Eukaryota > Metazoa > Chordata > Amphibia > Anura > Aromobatidae > Anomaloglossus > Anomaloglossus baeobatrachus. The sequence goes on along the minus strand of NC_134356.1, from coordinate 425,521,634 downwards.
GAGCTCAGAGCACATACACACTTTGACCGCACATGCCGCTACGCTCGGTGACTGGCTAGCGCTGTTGCGATGATGTGTCATCACTATGACCACAGTGGCAGCAGCCACCGGCGCTGGACCTAGGACGGATGGATATCTGATCAGTTTATATTATTTACCTTACACACTTTGACGACCACTTTACTGAAAGTAGACATCCCCTTTAAGGGTCTAAGATGCAGTATGTGTACGTCTGGCAGACTGCTTAGGCCTGATAACTGCCCAGTGTGCAGCAGCTTGGGGGCCATATGTATGAAAATAAGGCTATGTGCGCACGTTGCGTACATTCACTGCAGAAATTTCTGCAGCGATCTGAAGAGCACATGTGCGCTTTTAATCGCTGCAGAAATGTCCGTAGTGAAAAAAAAAAAAGCCGATTCCATGCGCTCTGCCTGCAGCTCCTGCCATAGACAGAGCAGGGGCTGCCGGGAAAGCGCACGGAAGAAGTGACATGTCACTTCTTAGAACGCAGCGCTTCGGCACTAGCCGAAGCGCTGCGCTCTAAAACGCCACGTGCGCACGGCCCCTGCACAATCTCCATAGACTGTGCAGGGGACGCAGGATGCATGCAGTTACACTGCGCTACAAAGCACAGCGTAACTGCATGTATTTACGCAACGTGCGCACATAGCCTAACAGGTATGTGCTCTGAAACCAGTCAGCACATAAAAACCTCCAGAGACTAAGACTAAGCATCTACTTCATATGTTGATGACATGACTGGTATAGGTTAATGAGATCACCATTTTGCAGCATTTGTGTTAGAACTACGTTACGGTTTTTATTCCTGGATATTTCGGATGCGTTGACACCTGAGTGAGACCATTGTCTTTGCACATTCAGTATTGAGTGGGCCGTGTCACTACATATAGGACCTCATACCCGAGCCTCCAAGCTGGCAGGTCATTCATAGGTTACACTGTCTGTGCCTCTTCTTTCTCTAGCGATGTTCTAAGTATAAGCTCCAGGATTGTGTCATGTGAAATAGAAATATTTCCTATAAAAGCAAAGCAGGAGAATGAGCAGGTCTCCTAATTTTCTGTGATCAGCTTTCATGTACATATTAAACTCAAAGCTTCAAGATAATGGCCTCTTTTTTATTTTTCTGTTCTGCTTTCTGTAAAATGTCTTGGATTGGGAAGAAACAAGCGGCGTCTTGGAAATTGTAAGATCCACATTATTTTGCTTGAAAATGATACCTCCTGTTAGGGAGCCAGCTTCATTAACACATTTATAGAGAGGAAAGCGAGAGATCAAAGACTTGTACATATCAATTTGTACAAATGGAAGCTTCTCCTGGAAGGTGTTCATGCAGTGGCAGGTGAGCTGTCCGGTGTAGGTGGCATCCTCGAGCTGCGTGCAGTGCAGAAGAGGGCAGTGTAAACAATGGAGTATACCTGCTGTCCAAATATCCTCGAATCCAGACACGTCTATTATGTGTGGAGGTGAGGAGAATTTCGGCTCTCTATAGCCTAAACACTGCTGCTTTGCCTGAAAGCCTTTGGCAGCTGGATGTAATGTTATATTGTTATTCTGAAACCGGGTAAAACTGCTTCTATTACTTGACTGTGTTTTATGATGCTTGATAATGCAAAGGTGATAGATGTGGAAACTATTCAGAATTGCTCACTCCCCCCTGTTGAGGAGATGTATTTCTATTTTCATGTAGACTGTTATCATGTGCAGTCCCCGCTTTCTTTTTCATACCAATATGTGTTTAGTCAAACTGCTTCAACTCTATATAAGTCTAGAACCCACTTGTCAGCTGGTCCTGATGACTTAACACTAAGTTTGCCATATCTTCATTTTTGGGGGCAAAAAAGTAAATTTATGGATTGCTGTACAATGGAGCACACTGGTAATGGTGACGGGGAAAAAAAAGTGCATTGTTATCCCCCATGCTGAACATGATCAGAATCCATGCTGTCATGAAAAATACAGATCTAGGTTATTCGCCAGTATACAGATTGCCAGTCTGCTAGGAATGCTGGGACGTTTTAGCCCTAAAGAATGTGATTGTATTTCTGGACTAATTGATTTTGTATGAACAGGTTGTAACTCAGAACCAATATAAAGGCACTCAGCTTTTCAGCTCCTTACAAAGTTTCTTGGCTTTTCATGTACATTACACTATTGCCAAACTCAATAGTTTATTACTTTGATGGGAAAGTGTTTTTTGTTTGTTTTTTGGCAGAAAAGAAAAACTGATTTCTGAATTCATTGGTTTGCGTTATCAGATTTTCATCTATCTTGGGTTTTTTTGTTTGTTTTTTTTTTGTTTGTTTTTTTTTTTTTTACCAAACACTACCTGTTTTTCTTTTCCAGCAACCAGCAAGTGAAAAATGTAAAACGTTTTTTTGTGGGAAAGGAGGCTCCATTCAAATTAATAGGGCACTTTGATACACAAATTGGACCAAAAAAAGTTTTTCTTTTTTTGCAGACAGCAAATTGTGCTGCTGTTAATGAAAAATACTAGTAGCATACATACGAGAAAAACACACTTTGGTATGAGGCCTTCAGTGAAAAAATGCTTAAAGGGAACCTGTCAGGTGCAACATGCATCAGAACCATGAGCAGTTCTGGGTACATATTGCTAATCCCTGCCTAACTGTCCCTGTATCTAGTAGCATAGACAAAGATGTTTAGAAAACATATATATCATAAAGGATTCCTTAGAAATACCACAAGGTCAGTGACTAGTCACAAGGGCGATAGCTGCCCCGAGTAGTCCACCCTCTTAGCATGTTAGCACTAGAGATGAGCGAACCCGAGGTTCAGTTTTCAAAGCGAACACTGACTTAAGAAAAACAGAGTTCGGGTTCGGAGTTAAGGTGCTTTACATGTCAATTTCACTCGCATGAGCAGCGTTGTGCTCAGGTACGGTTGGTGCTCAGCCCTGTGTGAGCCGCTTCCACTATTTAAACCGCTCGCAATGGGGCTAACAACAGTGTGATTTAGATTTAGTGTTCAACCCCCCAAAAAATGTTTTGAAAAAGCCTGCCCACCCTCCCCCAGTCCTGGAGCCCATGCACTGTTTGAGTGTATGCGCACTCACTCCTGACTGTAGCTATAGCTTGCTATGCTGACTAGAGAGGAGTGAACCAAACCTCCCACTGGTTTTCAATTATTTATTTATTTTTGTTGCAGACTATATCTGATCATGCTGTTGTTACCATCAGTGTGCGCCGTTCAAACACTGCAGGCGGCTCATGGAGGCCTGAGCACCGAGCGTAGCTGTGCACAGCAATGCTCGTAAAAGTGAAGTTCGCATGTACAGCATCCGAACCAGAACTGTGTTGGTTGTTTTTTTTTTTTTGTTTGTTTGTTTTTTTTTTTTTTTAAAGTCTGTGTTCGGTTCGAAAACCGAAACTTGGGTGTGCTCATCTCCAATGCTGACAGGTATAGCAGTATTGTGAGCGGCTGCTACAGTCACAATCGGTGAAGGAGAGCTCACATGCACTGCCACTGTGTGCATGCTACTGGGCTCCAGGAGTGTCCCTTACAAAAGGATTTTTCACATATTGCTGGGCAAACGAGCATTTTTAAATGCTCCGCGCACAGAATGGCTCACAGAGCACTAGGCAACACCAAGGATTATTATTTTAAATGTTGTTTTGTTATGTAAAGTAAAATCTATAGTACAGGCGGGAATTTCTAGGTGTTAAGTGTCCCATAAGGGTAAGTTCACACAGTGCGTTTTTCGCGGCGTTTTTGCGCAGTTTTCGGGTGCGTTTTTGCTCAGAAAACTGCATGACTTTGCTTCCCCAGCAAAGTCTATGAGTTTTCATTTTTGCTGTCTGCACACAGCGGTTTTTTTCAGCTGCGTTTTTGTGGTGCCACAAAAACGCAGCATGTCAATTATTCCCGCGTTTTTCACTGCGCTTTTCATCCATTGAGTGCAATGGGATGTTGAAAGACGCAATGAGAAACGCAAATAGCTGCGTTTTGGTGCGTTTTGGTGCGTTTCTAAGACCAAAAACGCAGCTATAAATGCAGGAGGTGGGTAGTAAAGTGACATGTACAGGAAGAGGATTCCTTCTGTCGGTAAATACAGAAGCGTGAATCCTCCCGGTACTGTCACCGCCGCTTCCACCTCCGGTCCTGTGCATGTATGCTGCCGTGCGGCGCCATGCTCGGGCGGGAGGTGGAAGCGGCTGCGAAAACAAAACTGAACAATAGAAAAAAAAATTCATACTCACCTGTCTGCAGACTCCCGGTGCCATGCCCGCTCCCATCTCCTCTCACGGTATCGCCACCCCCGCTCCGGCTGTGTGCAGACGGCCGGGACACCTCCGATGGATGCAGGACCTGGCGATGGATCACCTGATGCAGTCACCTGACGCATCAGCTGATCGTAAGTATCGCGGTGACGCGGGCGCCCGGCTGGTTTAACCTATCAGCGGATGCGTCAGGAGACTTCATCCCTGATTACCGGCAGCTGCTGCAGCGATCGGACAGGATCAGACTCCTCCAATCGCTCCAGGAGCTGCCGGTAATCAGCACATAAGTGAGTATTTTTTTTTTTTTTTTTTTTGCACCGATGCATCCACTGATTGTATAAGCGGCTTTTATACAATCAGCTGATGTGTGATGTGCTTCAGCCCCTAGAACCTGACACATCATCTGATCGCTTTGCCTTCCCTCAAATCCATCAGATGATATTGGATCCGGATTGGACGGCGCGGGACCCTTGACCCAGGATTACTGCGGAGGGGGGTTCTTTATTTCAATAAAGATGCAGTCACTAATTGTGTTGTGTTTCATTTCTAATAAAAATATTTTTATGTGTGTTGTGGGGTTTTTTTATCTTTACTAGAAATTCATGGTGGCCATATCTAATATTGGTGTGACACCATGAATTTCGGGCTTAGGGCCAGCTGATAATATACAGCTAGCCCTAACCCCATTATTACCCAGCGAGCCACCCGGCATCAGGGCAGCTGGAAGAGTTGGATACAGCTCCAGAAGATGGCGCTTCTATGAAAGCGCCATTTTCTGGGGTGGCTGCGGGACTGCAATTCACAGCGGGGGTGCCCAGAAAGCATGGGCACCCTGCACTGTGGATTCCAATCCCCAGCTGCCTAGTTGTACCCGGCCGGACACAAAAATTGGGCGAAGCCCACGTCATTTTTTTTTTTTTAAATTTAATGAAATTCATGAAATAATTAAAAAAAAAAAAAAAAGGGCTTCTCTATATTTTTAGTTCCCAGCCGGGTACAAATAGGCAGCTGGGGTTGGGGGCAGCCTGTACCTGCCTGCTGTACCCGGCTAGCATACAAAAATATGGCGAAGCCCACGTCATTTTTTTGGGGGCAAAAAACTCCTGCATTCAGTCCTGGATGGAGGATGCTGAGCCTTGTAGTTCTGCAGCTGCTGTCTGCTCTCCTGCATACACTATTGGATGGAGTATGCTGAGCCTTGTAGTTATGCTCCCTCTGCCTCTCCCTCCAGCATACAGTCCTGTATGGAGCATGCTGAGCCTTGTAGTTCTGCAGCTGTCTGCTCTATTGCATACACTAGTGGAGAATGAAGAACATATTGAAGAAGGAAATGACATCAGACCTTTTTTTTTTTTTTTTTTTCAACAATCTTTAATGGCATTGTTCACTGATAAAAAAAAACGCATAAAGACGCAGTGATCAAAAACGCAGCAAAAAACGCACCAAATCGCGGCAAAACGCGTGCGGTTTTTGCCGCTTTTTTTGCCGCGGGTGCGTTTTTGGCCTCAAAAAACGCACAAAAACACAGCGTCAAAAAAACGCAGTGTGTGAACCTAGCCTAAGACTGCACTAGCATTTTAACTAGATGTTTGGATGGGACAGCCTCCATTTAAGAAGCGATTGTCCAGCAGGGGATACCCCTTTAAGACTTTCAGTGGAACTGTAATCCTGATTATTATAGTAAATAATATTTAGCTTTATAGGTGTAATGAATGTCAGCCACCAGAATAAATGTACAATGTGTAGGAAGAATCACTTGGTAGAATTGACAGCATTTTGTATGATGTTTTCCTTGGCTAAAAAGGGAAATATTTGGCTGCTGATTATGGTGACTCCGAGCAATGAAGGTTTTATCCTACTTCATCAGTATTCGCCCTTTGTATACTTATCATTCAATCTTGTAAAATGTGGAGCAGTCATGGTTCCGTCTCTCCACCACCATGTCTCTCCTGCTGGGATGTGAATATTTCTACCTCCAGTGAGATTACTGCTTTCGAGTGACATTGTGTGTTCTATATAGTGACACACTTCCTCATTCTGTAGCCTTCCTCTGGACAAGACTCCTCAAGGGAGTTTTACCACCAGTAGTGATTTGATTCACAGTGACTATGACTGATTGACCTTGGAAACTCACCAATGCATATAATCAGCAATGCGTTTCACAATTCAATACCTCCCCAGAGCCTGCCTTGTTGCCTTATTCTTAGATGGTCAGAGTAAGCCCATGGGGGAAAAAATAAGGGGAAGATGAATTAAGAATGTTCTCTAAAGTGGTGTGTGTAAACCTACTAAGCTATGGTAAGCCTGGCCATTTGCGATTGGCAAGGGGCTAGAATTTTTTCCTCTTAGGCGGTCAGATATTGACATTAAACTCATCCAGGTGATGGCTTCCATCCATATGCCATGTGTGCTTATATGCACTATTTTTAAGGCCCCCACCCCCACAAAAAATACTGATTATATATAATGGCAAAAAAAAGGGCAGAAGTACAAGTCAAATTGATTACGGTATATTTTATTGTTTTCTCCACCCTTCCTACAGGATGGTCATCCAATATCTGTTTTTAAAAGGTTGCTTGCTATATATATATATAATATACTGTGTGTGTGTGTGTGTGTGTATATGTATATATATACAACAGAATTCAAGTGCAGATTGTAACGTTTAATTTGAAGGTTTGAACAAAAATATCTGATAGAAATTGTAGGAATTGTACACATTTCTTTACAAACACTCCACATTTTAGGAGGTCAAAAGTAATTGGACAAATAAACCAAACCCAAACAAAATATTTTTATTTTCAATATTTTGTTGCGAATCCTTTGGAGGCAATCACTGCCTTAAGTCTGGAACCCATGGACATCACCAAACGCTGGGTTTCCTCCTTCTTAATGCTTTGCCAGGCCTTTACAGCCGCAGCCTTCAGGTCTTGCTTGTTTGTGGGTCTTTCCGTCTTAAGTCTGGATTTGAGCAAGTGAAATGCATGCTCAATTGGGTTAAGATCTGGTGATTGACTTGGCCATTGCAGAATGTTCCACTTTTTTGCACTCATGAACTCCTGGGTAGCTTTGGCTGTATGCTTGGGGTCATTGTCCATCTGTACTATGAAGCGCCGTCGGATCAACTTTGCGGCATTTGGCTGAATCTGGGCTGAAAGTATATCCCGGTACACTTCAGAATTCATCTGGCTACTCTTGTCTACTGTTATGTCATCAATAAACACAAGTGACCCAGTGCCATTGAAAGCCATGCATGCCCATGCCATCACGTTGCCTCCACCATGTTTTACAGAGGATGTGGTGTGCCTTGGATCATGTGCCGTTCCCTTTCTTCTCCAAACTTTTTTCTTCCCCTCATTCTGGTACAGGTTGATCTTTGTCTCATCTGTCCATAGAATACTTTTCCAGAACTGAGCTGGCTTCATGAGATGTTTTTCAGCAAATTTAACTCTGGCCAGTCTATTTTTGGAATTGATGAATGGTTTGCACCTAGATGTGAACCCTTTGTATTTACTTTCATGGAGTCTTCTCTTTACTGTTGACTTAGAGACAGATACACCTACTTCACTGAGAGTGTTCTGGACTTCAGTTGATGTTGTGAACGGGTTCGTCTTCACTAAAGAAAGTATGCAGCGATCATCCACCACTGTTGTCATCCGTGGACGCCCAGGCCTTTTTGAGTTCCCAAGCTCACCAGTCAATTCCTTTTTTCTCAGAATGTACCCGACTGTTGATTTTGCTACTCCAAGCACGTCTGCTATCTCTCTGATGGATTTTTTCTTTTTTTTCAGCCTCAGGAGGTTCTGCTTCACCTCAGTTGAGAGTTCCTTAGACCGCATGTTGTCTGGTCACAGCAACAGCTTCCAAATGCAAAACCACACACCTGTAATCAACCCCAGACCTTTTAACTACTTCATTGATTACAGGTTAACGAGGGAGACGCCTTCAGAGTTAATTGCAGCCCTTAGAGTCCCTTGTCCAATTACTTTTGGTCCCTTGAAAAAGAGGAGGCTATGCATTACAGAGCTATGATTCCTAAACCCTTTCTCCGATTTGGATGTGAAAACTCTCATATTGCAGCTGGGAGTGTGCACTTTCAGCCCATATTATATATATAATTGTATTTCTGAACATGTTTTTGTAAACAGCTAAAATAACAAAACTTGTGTCACTGTCCAAATATTTCTGGACCTAACTGTATATACATTATATAAAATATATATTATATAAAATATACTGTGTATATCTATACATATATGAAAATATATATTATATAAAATATACTGTGTATATCTATACATATATGAAAATATATATTATATAAAATATACTGTGTATATCTATACATATATGAAAATATATACAGTCTGTCCACCTATATCCTGTCCACCGCCATTAACTTGAGAATGGCGGCAGCTATAGGAATAGAAGTGGTGTCTAGGTATAGTAAAGTAGCCATGCGCTACGCATTGAAACCACCTATAGCGCCACTCGGGGCAAAACAACGAAGTTAGCATTTTTATCTCGAAAACGGAATGAGATAGAGAAAAAAGGTGAATTAAAAAATTGCACGGCATCATCAATTCAATACGAATCGACACCTTGCATACAGAAATACTATGATATGAAACCCATGACCCCCCCAAAACATTGAATGCTGGTCATGCATATGGCGCTCATTTAACTTTAATGCTCAAAGTGGCCACCATCAGCTGCAATGCACATCTGGACAGCATACTGTATCTTGCTGCACGTTGTGCAATATGGTAGGTGACATGTTTGCACAAGCATCTGTGATACGTTGTCGTAGGTCCTACAATGTTGGTGGAGGGCTCGCATACACCTGCTGTTTGATGTGACCTAACAGAAGTCCAATGGGGTCAGGTTAGGCGAGCGTGGAGGCAACTCCACGCAGCCACCATACCCAATGACTTGTAGGAAGGTCTCCATGAGGTATCGCTTCACGTCCGCAGCCTTGTGAGTTTTACACGTTCTAATTAAAGCATTTCTGTATGCAATGTGTCGATTCGTATTGAACTGATGATGCCCTACAACTTTGTAATTCACTTTTTTTCTCTATCTCGTTCCGTTGTCGAGATAAAACTGCTAACTCCATTGTTTTCCACCTGGTGACGCTATAGGTGGTTTTCATTGCGTAGCGCATGGCTACTTTACTATACCTAGACACCACGTTTTCATGTTAATCGCTGTGGACAGGATATGGGTGGACACGCTGTGTGTGTGTGTGTGTGTGTGTGTGTGTATATATTTTTATATGTGTGTGTATGTATGTGTGTGTATATATATATAATATATGTGTGTGTATATATATATATATGTATATATATATATATATATATATATATATATATATATATATATATATATATATATATATATATATATATATATATATAATATATAATTATACCTTTATTTTTTTTTTTACCAAAAGTACCGTGTTTTTCGTAACTATAAGACGCACCCTGGCTTTAGAGGAGGAAAATAGGAAAATAAAATTTTAACCAAAAAGTGTGGTCATGACACACTGTTATGGGGCGAGGATCTGCTGTCCCCAAATTCTCTACTAAGGTACCCCATTCTGGTAACGATCCTCCTGCCTTGTATATGATCTTGCTCATATACCCCCATCCTGCTCATATACCCCATACTGCTCAAATACCCCCATACTGCTCATAATATACCCCCATCCTGCTATATACTCCCCATCCTGCTCATATACCCCCATCCTGCTCATAATATACCCCCCATCCATCCTGCTCATATACCCCCATCCTGCTCATAATATACCCCCATCCTGGTATATGGCCTGTATCTTGTGGCACAGAAAAAAAAAATAAACGTTTATACTCCCCTTTCCTCGCTCCCTGCAGCACCGATCAGCTTCCTCTCTGTCTCAGCTGCAGCGCCTCTGTGTTGAGCCATCACCGTTGTCTGCAGCATCGCAATGTCTTCCTGTCTGTGCCGGTCAGCTGATCTGTGTGGACACTAGCAGCGCGCACAGCGATGACGTCATTGCTGTGCTCACCGCTCTCTACACAGATCAGCTGATGAAATTAGCGGGCCCACGTGGTCACGGCAGGCTGCTACAGCCTGCTCGTGCCCCTGATGACCCGCTCCACCGCAGCACCCTCATTCCCGCAGCCACATTCAGACCATAAGACGCACCCCCCACTTTCCCCCAACATTTGGGGGGAAAAGAGTGCGTCTTATAGTCCGAAAAATACGGTAAATGCTGCTCTCATGAAATGTATCATTACATTCCTTCTGTTCTTGTTCCTTTTTTTTTTTTTTTTTTTAGCGTAAACACGCGTACAAGTACTGTGATGATGGCCAGTGTTAAATCATCACTTTCTTTTTCCTTTATCAAAAATGAGCATGTGATTTTTTTTTTTAAATTTTTGTTTACCGTATTTTTTTTTTTTTACTTTTTATTTTTGCACACTTTGACCATTTGGGCTACCATTTCTGTGGACATCTCTACCCTTCCTTGTATGCAGTTGTTTGTGTGTCCAGTACATATGTTTGCCTACAGGGAGGAGGGATGAACTAGAAATGGACAGTTGTGTCCAGAGGCTTTATGAAATAAAGTGTATTAAATGTAAAAATGTTTTAATCACGCTTTACTTTTGTGGAGTTGCCCTTGGGCACATTTTTCATAATGCATTTTTCACTCTGCCTTCTACCCTTTGGCACTTTGTGTACTTGAGCTGTCCTTTTTGGAAGATGAGCATTTCAGTAAATATTAAAGCAAGATTTTTCTACCAGTAGCTTAGAAGTGCTGGAAATGTTTTGTTTCTCTATTAGATAAGGTTGAACTGGCTCACCTTCTTTGATGATACGTTTATTTTTGTTGCTTCTTGCTTGTCCTTTTGCTCCCAGCTTTAACCCTGGTGCTCTCTTCTTCATTTTATTATGTAATTTTCTGAATAAGGTAAGCGGGTTAAACTGGAAAGTTGATCTTAACTTCTGCAGCATAATCTTACAGTGCCATTTATTGACTTACAATTAGTGGGGCATGTTCTTCAGAGAAGATTCTTCATTTCTCATGCTTAAAGGCAATAAACAGTTGTGATTCATACTGATCCATCAAATACTAATGGTAAGAAATAAAGTTTACAGTTTCTATAAACTATGTATATCTTTGTTTACTTGTTTACTATATATATATATATATATATATATATATATATATATATATATATATATATATATATATATATATATATATATATACTATATAATGTGTGTGTGTGTGTAACATATATATATATATATATATATATATATATATATATATATATAAAAATAAATATATCTATAAAATGTGTGTGTAACATATATATGTGTGTGTGTGTGTGTGTATATATAGATATATATTTGTGTGTGTGTGTATATATCTATATGTGTGTGTGTATATGTGTAATATATATTTATTTACAGTATACACCCAGAATAAATTATGCAGCTCTGGCAAAAATTAAGAGACTGCTGCGAAAGCGGCTCTCCACTGACCGTGATGACAGTCTTCTTATTCGAATGTCACTCAGCAACTGCAGCATGACATAAAGTGACCTACAAAAGGAATTGAAAATGGCAGGTGGGGTGAAGTGCACGGCAAGAATACCTTGTAACAGGCTCATAAAGGCAGGGCTCAAGTCATGTAAAGCTAGAAAAAAGCCTTTCATCAATGAGAAGCAAAGGAGAGCCAGGCTGAAGTTTGCCAAAGACCATAAGAATTGGACCATAGAGGAGTGGAGTAAGCTAATCTTCTCTGATTAGTCTAATTTTCAGCTTTGCCCAACACCTGGTCATCTAATAGTTAGACTTAGACCTGGAGAGGTGTACAAGGCAGTGTCTTGCACCCACTGTGAAATTTGGTGGAGGATCGGTGATGATCTGGGGATGCTTCAGCAAGACTAGAATTGGGCAGATTAAATTTTGCAAAGGATGTATGAATCAAGCCGCATACAAGGTTATCCTGGAAAAACAGTTGCTTCCTTTTGCTCAGAGTTCCCCAACTCTGAGGACTGTATTTTTTCCAGCAGGACAATGCACTATGCCACACAGCTAGGTCAATCGATATGTGGATGAAGGACCACCACATGAAAACCCTGTCATGGCCAGCCCAATCTCCAGACCTGAACCTTATTGAAAACCTCTGGAATGTAATCAAGAGGAAAATGGATAGTCACAAGCCATCAGACAAAGAGGAACTGCTTACATTTTTGCACCAGGAGGAGCATAAGGTCACCCAAAAGCCGTGTGAATGATTGGTGGAAAGCATGCCAAGACGCATGAATGCTGTGATTAAAAAATCATGGTTATTCCACACTATTTATTTCTGAACTCTTCCGGATTTAAAACATTAGTATTGTTGTTTCTAAATAATTATGAGCTTGTTTTCTTTGCGTTATTTGAGGTCTGAAAGCAATGCATTGTTTTTATGATAATTTCTCATTTTCAGAAAATAAATACAAAATGTATTGCTTAGAAATTCGGAGACATGTTTTCAGTAATCTATAGAATAAAAGAACAATTTACATTTCACTCAAATATACTTATAATGAGAGAAATCAGAAACACTGACCATTTTGCAGTGGTCTCTTAATTTTTTCCAGAGCTGTGTATATATATATATATATTGTAATCTTAAAGTTGATAGAGACCATGGGTTACTTTCCGACACTTTTCCTATAACGTATGCAGTCAATAGTAGACCTTGCAATAATATAAAGTAACACTTCAGCATTTTTTTTTTATTTCAAATCCAGAGTGGTATTACTAATGCATGTTCCCTGCCTGCAGAATAATACTCATCAGCTGCCGTCTTGCTGTTTGTCTTCTGCTAGTTGGGACCTGGCAGTGTTTGCTCAGTGAAAGAGGTCACTTCTCAATGTAAATCTATGAGAGCCAGAAGGAAGCTCTCCTAGACTTACATTGAGGGCTAGTGATAGTTAGTTCTGACTTCTGGGTAGGAGCTGTGGTCATAAGAATGCGGAGCAGTGACAGGAAAAGCTGAAGGCAGTGCTGGTATTTTACTATAGGCAAGAAGTAGACGTTACAGATACCACTCCAGCAGTGATATAAAAATCGCCGGATTGGTGCTTTAAGGTACATTAAGAGTGTCTGTGGTCATGTATTTACTAGAAATGTAGCTAATTCTGCTAACATGGCCTTGCTGGTAACACACTGCTGTGACATTTAGAGCTTACTCTTTATAAAGCGGCAAGCAGGGTCAATAACCTATTGCTGCGTGAATATCAGGTTTAGTGTCTTGCGCCAATTATGCACATTTTAATAGGTACTTTGGGATATATGTGCAGGCATACAGAGATTTAATTGCCCAAAGTAATGAGGTATGATGACCTATTACTTCCCTTTCTTTGATACACCATGTAAGCTCACTTTCAGTCAATATTCCCTTGGGTTTTTTAATATATTTTAGAAAACAGAATAAATGCCTGTTTGCACACTGGTTGCCTTCAGGTTTCCCATCTCACCCCTAATACAGTACTGATTATATTGCGGTGTATTAATGTGCATTGTTAGGCGGGCTATTACACATAAATCTCAGTCAATTATCATATGAAGCTCCAGAGCTGCTCGGCTGTCTTTGCAGACGTAGTTTTCAATTTATTTTTTTTTACTCTTATTTTGTTACCTTCTAGGAACAGAGAAATAGTATTTATATGGAAAATCGATCTTCATTGATACCAAAGGAAGAGGGCACTGTAGACCATAAGAGGATCTGTCTGGTTTCCGTTGTGTCTGCTTTGGGGTTTTTTAGTCTTGGTTAGTAGAAAAGTGTGTAGCATTAGACACAACAGAAATGAGACTGTCCTCATTATAGGTGACAGGGCCCTTCTACTTTGGTTTGCATCCTGCATTTTCTATATCTCTGACGCTCCAGATAGATAAAACTCAAACGCATGTGTGCAAGAACGCAAGTGATGAAACTAATATGCACCATTTTTAGCTCTGCATGTTTTTGGATTATGTATGTTGACATAAGTGTGTACATTTATTTATTTATTTTTTTTATTTGTGGCCTATTAGGATAGTGTATTGATAGACTCCTACCCATCTATCAACTCCGCACTCCCATAACTGAGCTGTTGCAACTTCCAGTAGTGGCCAGATATAGCCAGTGTACAGAGTGGACCCCTTCTGTCACACTGTCTTATTGGCCGCTGCCATATACTGAAGATCAGCTCATAATTATTTATTATATGAATAGGACCTGATATGCAGCATCTGGTAATGGCTACAACACCGAAGGTTGTGGTCCGATCTGCACTCTGGTTATTTCTGGCCTCTGCTGGACATTATAACAGCTGAGTAGTGGCGGTGCCAGGGGTGCTAAACTGCCTCCAGTTTACAATCTACACATTACCCTAAGGATAGATCAGGAATATTAGAAAACTCCTTTAAAGGGAACCTGTCAGCAGAAATTTCGCCCAAAACCTAAAAGATTCCCCCTCTGCAGCTCCTGGGCTGCATTCTAGAAAGGTCCCTGTTATTATTGTGCCCCATGTGAGAACAAAATAAAGACTTTCTAAAGTGGTACCTTTTTGTATTCAGATACTGTAAATGTGACACGGGGGCGGGCTTTCTGGCGTCTGTTATTCTGCCTCCTGGTCCTGTATGCCGCCCCCCATCGCTCCTTTCCATAGCTGATGCACCGCTCACTGCTCCAGCCATCCCCGCGCATGCCCAGTGCCAGTCTCACAGGACTGAGCAGTGTGACCGCTGGTGACATGTGCGCAGGCAAGTGATTATGGGCGGGGCTGTGATTGTTATCAGCAAGTACCCGTCCATAATCTCGTGAGCGCGCAAACCTCACAAGCGGTCACACTGTGCTCAGGGTAGTGCTAGACTGTATGGGCTGCTTCCAGGTATGACGTCCCTTTTGTCACGTGATAGGGACATGTTCAAAATACTATCACGTGACAAAAGGGACGTCATCCCTGGAAGCAGCCCATACAGTCTAGCATCTACCCTGAGCACAGTGTGACCGCTGGTGAGGTTTGCGCGCTCACGAGATTATGGGCGGGTACTTGCTGATAACAATCACAGCCCCGACCATAATCACTTGTCTGCGCACATGTCACCAGCGGTCACACTGCTCAGTCCCGTGAGACTGGCACTGGGCATGCGCGGGGATGGCTGGAGCAGTGGGCGGTGCATCAGCTATGGAAAGGAGCGATAAGGGGCGGCATACAGGACCAGGAGGCAGAATAACGGACGCCAGAAAGCCCGCCCCCGTGTCACATTTACAGTATCTGAATACAAAAAGGTACCACTTTAGAAAGTCTTTATTTTGGTCTCACATGGGGCACAATAATAACAGGGACCTTTCTAGAATGCAGCCCAAGAGCTGCAGAGGGGGAATCTTTTAGGTTTTGGGCGAAATTTCTGCTGACAGGTTCCCTTTAAATTGACTTGTCACGTGGCCATTTTCGCCATGGCTTATGTGATACTTTTGCACAAAATTTGCTTATAAACTATCTATTCCTATGGGCTGAAGCTATTTCTTTCACCGCTATTAGATACGGGGCAATATTTGCCCAGCATTATTGGGCCAGGGTCACACAACTGTGTAAAAAATGTGTCTATTTCCTACAGAAATCTCAGGTTTTTTTTCTCACTTGTCATACATGTGTAATCCATTTTTTACAGCAGCAGTTGTTAATAATTTTCAAGGCCATTACAGTTTCCTATTTTACAGACTTGGCAGGTATAGCTAAAACACAGATGCTATTTTATGGCTCTGTATGGCATCCAATTTTTTGGTGCACCTATAGACTTTAATAGGCAACTCCAATCCGACAAAAAAAAAAAAAAAAAAAAAAATGGTGCATGCTGCGTTTGTTGTGTCTTCTTTTTTTTTTTTTCTTTCCCAAGCACAGACTTGGTCAGTGGAAAAAAAAATCACTTCTCTGCACTGCCCCCTTGACCATTGAATTACAGTAGTCCTACTGCTGTCCATGTGCAGCCAGTTTTTTCTTTTTATTTTACGGATAGCAATCAGCCTGAAAATACGCTTGTGTGAGCAAACTCTATTAATGATATGCTGTATCTGGGATTATGGGATGGATACTTGACAATGAAGGGGTTTTGTGCCAAATGTATCTGTGTGCCCCACCTAATCATACAAAAATATGTATATGTTTAAGGGAAGCTGTCACTTGGAAAAATACTGTTAACTTGGATAGATGGGGTTAATCTGCATGTTTAATTCTGAACCTTTCTGAACCAGCCGTGTGCCTGTGCATTAAACCTCGCAGCCAGGAAGAGATGAGCTTTATTCCTCCCCTGCAGCACTCTGATTTCGGTCATAGAGGTGGTGCGGGTTCAGTCACCGTTCTGCGTATGGAGATCCTCCGCTGTAAACACGCCCACCCCACACTGACTGACAGCTTCCTCCTATGCAGAGCACCAGGCACTCAATGCCAGCGGTGCGGTTACACTCAATGCCAGCGGTGCGGTTGCCGCTCTCCATACACAAACCGGTCACTTAACCTGTGACAACGCCGCCCCTGTGACGGAAACCGAAATACTGCCAGGAGATTTAAAGTTCGTTTCCTCCTGGCAGCAGGGTTTAATGTGCAGATGCCGGGCAGATTCAGAATGCTATTAACATGCAGATTAATCCCATATCTGCAGGTTAATAGCATTTTTTTCTACGTGACATGTTCCCTTTAATACATTAGACATAATGCACGTATATAATGTATGCATGTTGTATATATGATTGTGTACACGAATACTTAACACATGCATATATGCATGGATATTTTTGTGGTGTCCAACCAGAAAATTTTTTTCTTTCACTTTCTGCATTTCTTGTTATAACAGCCATCATTTTTATTTTTATGTAAACTTGTCTGATTTTTTTTTTATGCTCATATGTATAGCATTTTTTTTTTATGATTTTGCTATATATATATATATATATATATATATATATATATAATATAGCTTTGCATTCATGTTCATTGTAATTGTAGATTAACAGTGACATTTAAATTTTTTTTAAAATTTTTTTTGCTATTCACTCACCAATACGTTTACCGTATTCTTTGGACTATAAGACGCACCCTGGTTTTCGAGAAGGAAAATGGGAAAATAAAATTTTAAGCATAAAATGTGGCCATGACAAACTGTTATGGGGCGAGGATCTGCTGCTGACACTGTTATAGGGGTAATATCCCCAAATTCTCTACTAAGGTACCCCATCCTGGTAATGATCCTCCTGCCTTGTGTATATATTTATGTCCCTCATCCTGGTATAGCCCCATCTTGCTATATACTGCATCCTGGTATGTGCTCCCATCCTGCTATATACGCCATCATCCTGCTCCTATACCCCCATCATCCTGCTCCTATACCCCCATCATCCTGCTATATGCCATCATCCTGTTCATATACTCCCATCATCCTGGTATATGGCCCCATCATCTGCTCATATACCCCCATCATCCTGCTATATGCCATCATCCTGTTCATATACTCCCATCCTCCTGGTATATGCCATCATCCTGCTCATATACCCCAATCATCTTGCTCATATACCCCAATCATCCTGCTCATATACCCCCATCATCCTGCTCATATACCCCCATCATCCTATATGCCATCATCCTGTTCATATTCCCCCATCATCCTGCTCATATACCCCCATCCTGCGGCGCACACAAAAAAATAAACGTTTACACTCACCTTTCCTCGTTCCACGCGGCGTCGCTCCTCCTCCTGTCTGTGCCAGCAGTGCTGTGTTGAGCTGGCCACGTTCCCTGCAGCACTGTGATGTATTGTCCTCCAGTCTGACGGCGCGGCTGTGAAGACACACGTGCGCATAGCGATGACGTCATCGCTGTGAGCACCGCTAGTCTCCAGTCCACACAGCGCGGCAGGCAGACTGGAGGACATTGCGATGCTGCAGGGGAACGGTGAGTACATTGATTCACTGCACCCCGCGCTGATAATGATCCACGGGGGGCAGTGAATACAGCCGAGCATGATCACTCCAGGCTGTAGTTGCCAGGGGTGATCACAGCCGGCTGTTAATTATGCGTGCGTCCCCGCCCATCATCCCGCCCACCTATTAGCCCCGGCTTCAGCGCTGAGAGATGGGCGGGAGGATGGGCGTGCATATGTAATGAGCGGGCCCACGTGGTCACGGCAGGCGCTGCTGCTGCCTGATCGTGCCCCCGATGACCCGCTCCACCGCAGCACCCTCATTCCCCGCAGCCATGCCCTACATTCAGACCAGTAGATGCACCCCCCACTTTCCCCCAACATATGGGGGAAAAAAAGTGCGTCTTATGGTCCGAAAAATACGGTAGTATATTATTGTTACAATTACAGAGATGTACATGTATGCTATTTACTCGTCTAAGAAGTTTGTTAGAAAAATGCAAATAACAGTTTGATTTATTTATTTTTTTTTTCTTTTGTCACCTGTTTTTAGAACTCTCTCTCTCTATATATATATATATATATATATATATATATATATATATATATATATATTATAAGACAGAGCCCGGTCATTTTAACAGGGGTGTGTGGGCTTTTTCTATCCACTGTATGAGTGTTGTGTGCATACTGTTATGTTTAGCCAGCCGTGCAGGAAAGGGGAGAAGAGGGATCATGGGATGGCTTTCCAATTACCTATAGTTAACGGTGCAAGCCCATGTTGGTTGCCTCAAGCTTTCTAATACATGTTGCTTTATTAATCCTCTCATCTCACTATATTTCCAACAAATGTTGCTGAACTGTTCATTTGGAAAAATAAATTGCCTTTAAATAAGTAACATTAAGTTTTTGTTAAAACCTATTTTTATTCATTTTGGTAGAAATATTGTTTGTCATGTCAGTACTAATATTAAAAATAGTGAAATCTTGCGTTTTTCACACCGACCACTAAACCTCTTAGGCTATGTGTCCACGGTAGAATGTACCTGCGGATTTTTCTGCCTGAAAATCCGTGACTTTCGCGGCAAATCCGCACCCGCGGATTTGCCGCGGATTTTGATGCGGATTTTTTTTTTTTTCCCATTCAAAACCAAAAATCTGCACCAAATCTGCACCAAACAATTGACATGCTGCAGATTTTTCCGGATCAAAATCCGCGGCAAATCCGCAGCGGAAAAATCCGCAGCATGGACACAGCATTTCCAAAATGCCATTGAAATGGCTTGGAAGTGCCGCTGCTGCAGATTTTCGGGAAATCCGCGGCAAATCCGCGGCAAAATCCGCGGTAAATCCGCAGCGTGGGCACATAGCCTTAGTGGGCTGATGACACTTGCTGAGATCACTACACAGCAGTCGTTTCCTTATTACAGGACTGTTAAAAGCAGGGCTGTGGAGTCGGAGTCGTGGAGTCTGTCCATTTTGGTGGAGTCGGTATAAAAATGGACTGACTCCTAAACGTTATAATAAATTGGGTACAGCGGTTCAATGCAGTATGTGATGAATATTGTTTCATAAGAATTTGGGAAAGTTATGAAATGTCCTATAAATGTCTGTTCTATTCCTGATGTGAGGGTGTTTGCTTTTAGTTGAGATGAATCTGTGCTGCACTTCAGGTACATGATATAAATAGTGATGTTACCATTTTACTACAGAAAATGTAGCACAAACATGAGTCATGTACAGTTGAAACCAGAAGTTTCCATCCACTATCTATGGAGACACATCTGTATGTTTTTTTTCCTCACTATCTGACCTGAAATCAGAATAAACCTTTCCCTTTTTAGGTAAATTAGGAACCAAAATTATTTATGTTCGAAATGTTCCAAATGCCAGAATAATGAGAGAGACAGTGTTTTATTGCGTTTTTATTTCTTTCTGCAAAGTCAAAAGTTTACATACTTTTCATTAGTATTTGGTAATCATTGCCATTAAACTGGATGACTCCTTAGTTGACCTGGAGTGTTTTGGGTCATTGCCATGCTGGAAGACCCAGCCATGACACATCTTCGGTGCTTTTACTGAGGGAAGGAGGTTCTTTGCTAAAATCTCATATGGTAAAATAATAATTATAAAAAAACAGGTTATTTTCTGACCGTACATTCCCTTTAAACCTGAAAGTTTGGTCTTTTTCTTAGCACAGCATCTTTCGGTCTGCTTCTTTATAGTAAGCACAATGGATTGGGAGGGTTTTCTAGCATTAGCTACTGTTGGAAAGCTGTCATTTTCCTTTTCCTGGCTTGATGAGTGTAAGAGATGTCAGTGAGCGAGAACACTAGAGTACAAGCCTGTGATTACTCTAGAAACCTTTATCCTTCCTGTGGAGGAATGTGCAGCTAGAACGGTCTGCACATTGCTGCAAAATCACTGCTTGTTAATCCACAACCACCTGATATACTTCATGCCACTACTAGATACAATTAGAACAACTCAGAACTAGTCTCCCCAATCAGGAAACACACCAGTGGTTCATGTTTAAAAATTATAAATTTTATTACATTCAATTTAAAAACATTAAAAAAACAGAGATATCCTGCAAGGAACCAATTTATACTCAAAAATCACAGTTATTATTTAGCCTGGAAACTAAAAGTAACCTGTCCTACTACAGCTGCTATTAAGGACATAAATACTTGGACAGGTGCTGCTGGTAAATACCTATACAGACACCATATAAACCAATGCTGCTTGTGCCCTAATGCTATTAGTTTAATGCTAATATACTTGGACAGGTACTGCTGGTTGCCTATGTGGGCACCATATAAACAAATGCTAAATGTGCCATGATGTTAACTGATTATAAACTTGCTATGCACCATTCAGTACCAGAGTGAAAATAAACTGTGAAATACCTGAAGATACAACACTGATCCAGGGTCTGAGTAAATGGTCCCTCCACCCCAACGCCGTTTCGCCCTAGCTTCTTCCGGGGGCGTGACGCTCTGGTACTTTCACTCTGGTACTGAATGGTGCATAGCAAGTTTATAATCAGTTAACATCATGGCACATTTAGCATTTGTTTATATGGTGCCCACATAGGCAACCAGCAGTACCTGTCCAAGTATATTAGCATTAAACTAATAGCATTAGGGCACAAGCAGCATTGGTTTATATGGTGTCTGTATAGGTATTTACCAGCAGCACCTGTCCAAGTATTTATGTCCTTAATAGCAGCTGTAGTAGGACAGGTTACTTTTAGTTTCCAGGCTAAATAATAACTGTGATTTTTGAGTATAAATTGGTTCCTTGCAGGATATCTCTGTTTTTTTAATGTTTTTAAATTGAATGTAATAAAATTTATAATTTTTAAACATGAACCACTGGTGTGTTTCCTGATTGGGGAGACTAGTTCTGAGTTGTTCTAAAATCACTGCTTGTCCTACATCCATACATTTCTGACATGTTTAATATAGAGGCGAACTGCACGGGTATTATCTGAAAGTAGAGAGTAACAACCTAAGGCTATGTGCGCACTAGAAAAGTGATTTTTCTCAAGAAAATTTCTTGAGAAACTTCTGGGAGTTGAAGATTACCGCACCTGCGGTAAAAAAAACGCACCAAATCCGCAGGAAAAACGCATGCGTTTTTGCCGCGGATTTGCCTCAGTTTTGCCGTGGTTTTTCTGCAGGTTGGTCCCTGCGTTTTTTTTATGCTGTAACTACTGCAATAAATAATATAGATAATAGATAATTGATAGACAGATAATGGATATAGGAAAAGATGGATAGATGAATAGATAGCTAGATGAGAAAGACCAATATAATGTCCCACCCCCCTGCATATTCTAAGCTGGCACCCTTTAGTGACTTTCATGTGGCACTAAAGGGTGCCTAGCCTTGTATTTAGCCATAAAATAAATAATTAAAAAAAAAAAACACATAAGGTCCCCCCATCTTTTGTAGCCAGCTAGGGTAAAGCAGACGGCTGCAGCCTGCATACCACAGCTGGCAGCTTCACCTTGGCTGGTAATCCAAAACAGAGGGCACCCCACGCTGTTATTTTACATTAAATAAATAATTTAAAAAAAAAAACGTGGGGTCCCCCCAAATTGGATCACCAGCCAAGGTAAAGCGGACAGTTGTGGTCTGATATTCTCAGACTAGGGAGGTCCACTGTTATTGGACACTCCCCAGTCTAAAAATAGCAGGCCGCAGCCGCCCCAGAAGTGGCGCATCCATTAGACGTGCCAATCCTGGCGCTTCGCCCCAACTCATCCCATTGCCCTGGTGCGTTGGCAAACGAGGTAATATATGGGGTTGATGCCAGATGTGTAATGTCACCTGGCATCAAGCCCTGGGGTTCGTGATGTCACGCGTCTATCAGATACCCGACATCAGTAGGAAATAAAAAATAGACAACAAAAAAAGTTTTATTTGAAAAAACACTCCCCACATTCCCTCTTTCACCAATTTATTGAAAAGAACAATCAATTCCACGTCCGGCGTAATCCAATAAGGGGGGGCGGTGTCCCACGGCGATCCATACCATAGTCCCTGTCCTAGTCAATGAAGAACAGAATGTTCCCCATTGGCTGGGAGAGTAGTGCAGTGACCTGAGCTAACATCAATAGGTCAGCCCAGGTCACTGCAGGGGATGACGAGCGCTGCTGTCAGGAGGATAGATGAGATCATTACTTGCTGTGATGATCTCCTGCAGTCCTGCCATCAGCGCTGTCACTGCCTTCTATGCCCACCGCGTTGTCAGCAGTATCGCGAGAGCCCATGACGTCACCGCTAGTGACAGTCTCAGGCCACTCGCGAGACGGGCATAGACAGCAGTGACCGCGGTGACGTCAGAAGGCAGGAGATCGTCACATCAGGTAATGATCACATCTCACCTCCTGACAGCAGCACTCGGCATCCCCGCGGCTGCACGCGCTGCTGTGTGTCAGTGTCTGCCTGCGCCGCAGCGTGACAAGCTGCTAACATTGCGGGCAGACACTGACACACTGCAGGGCAGGCAGCGGCGGGGCTGCAGCGGGACACAGATTGCACGGGCACCCGCCAGACATCACACGGAAGTGCTTCTGTGCGGCGTCCAGGGAGTGTGACGTCTGTGTTTACTCTGCTCCGCTTCCTCTTCTGTCATAATGACATCGCTTCCTGCAAAACCGCAGGCAGCGATGTACATTACCGCAGGTAAATCGCGGCTATACCGGGAGTATACCGCACATCATTTGCTATCTGCGGTATACCCCTGGAATTTTGCGATTACATTACAGTGAATGGAGTGAAATACCGGGGGTATACCGCAGGTACTTGAGGAAAAGAAGTGACATGCACATTTTCTCAAGAAAATCTTCACAAAGAATTTTCTTGAGAAAAAAACGCAGTGTGCACACAGCTATTTTTTTCCCATAGGTTTTGCTGGGGAATGTCTGAAGAAAAATTGCAAACATTTCTCAAGAAATTTCTGCAGCAAAACCGCGAGTAAATCCGCGGGTAAAACTGCCTAGTGCGCACATAGCCTAATACGTTTTCTCCACTTCGTACTCTTGGGGAGACCCTGAGCGCACAGGCTGAATAAGATCAGATTGTAACCCGGGTCACATGTATAAACTAGATCGCATACATAACAGATTCGTTGGAAAGCGTTTTTGGATTTGGGTAACTAAACAGAGAAGCTATCAATGCTATCAATGCCCGTCTGCAGGGAATGTTACGTTAGTGTTTTGTGTTGTGTGTTCCATGATTCATGCCGCCGGTTGATGGTTGGCAGCCTATTTGATGATTTTATGGATATGTGTGAAATCTTAACACCTTTGTTTCCATTTGTCTCTATTTGTCTCTAGGTAAATGTAAATGTGGATTACATTCGATCTGCTAGTGCGGCCACAGAAACGACTCCAGCATTCCCCGAACGCACCTGTGCAACAGTTACAATTGGTGGCATGTAAGTAAATGATGGGGGTGGTTTTGTTTTTGCAGTGATGACTGGTATAAATGATTTCCTTGTTTAGAAGTTGTGTTTCCTGTTTTCAGGGATAGGTGGAAAACTTGTATTTTCTATTGCACCCCCATATATAACCCATTTCCTAAAGGATTAAAAAGAAATGAATGTCATTCACTGACATGCTGCTTTGTTCACATGATTCTGCGGCATCTGCATTCTGCACAGGTTGTTCTGCTTGTCCTTACTGTGTGACAAGCCTCCAGGGCAAGGTTTTATTGCACGTGTTTCTGGAAATGGTTTGGTAATGTCATAGGTGCTTCTCCATAGCAGCTAGCCTTGGAACAATCCCAAAGTGCTCTTGGCCACACTGTTTGTCCCACAGAAAGCCCTTTATGAGACAATGGAGCAGTATCCCAGGAGCTGCTAAGCCGACTGGAACCTGGAAATTGCCCTTATCTGCCAGTTGCACACAAATTGAGACATGTGCTTACAAACTCAGTTCTTCAGAAGGATTAGCGTAGTCTTATTTTTGTAACCCCTTCTGCATCCAACTGATACAGCAGACAAGGGGCTACTATGGATTATGCTTACACATGTCCGAGATGCTGGTAATGGGGGCGTCCTGCAAATGTAAAAACCAATGCATTCTGACTTCTAAGGTTTTCATTATATTTGGCTAACAATACAGGATATTTACCATTGCCATTAAGCCACTTGCTGCGGACTTGAGAGCATCAAGCGGTGTGAAAGGCTTCCAGCACGGTAACTTAACAGAGAAAGTTGCTCTTTATGCAGACGACATGCTCCTGTTTCTAGATGATTGGCCAAACTCCCTCAAGGAAGGTATAGGTGTTATCGACCGAATTGGTACACTGTCGGGCTTAAAGGTACCGTCACACATGAGATCGCTAGCGAGATCGCAGCTGAGTCACGGTTTCCGTGACGCAGTAGCGATCCCGTTAGCGATCTTATGTGTGACACCTACCAGCGATCAGGCCCCTGCTGTGAGATCTCTAGTCATTGCAGAATGGTCCAGGCCATTTTCTTCAAAGGCGATGTCTTGCTGGGCAGGACACATCGCTGTGTTTGACACTGTGTGACAGGGTCACAGTGACTGCTGAGATCGTAATACAGGTCGCTACTGCGACCTGTATTGTTCCTGCATCGCTGGTAAGATCTGACTGTGTGACATCTCACCTGCGACCTCCCAGCGACTTACCTGCGATCCCT
Organism: Anomaloglossus baeobatrachus; assembly: GCF_048569485.1. NCBI lineage: Eukaryota > Metazoa > Chordata > Amphibia > Anura > Aromobatidae > Anomaloglossus > Anomaloglossus baeobatrachus. The sequence continues at coordinate 425,496,252 of NC_134356.1, read as the reverse complement.
ATCAGGTCGCATCGTTTTTGGGATCGCTGGTAAGTCATTGTGTGTGACTGGGCCTTAACAATTAATTGGGACAAATCATCTTTGATGACATTAGGGCCTGTTCCCCCTGCCCTGGAAAGTCTTTAAATACCTGGGCGTTTGGATTAGTGAGAAGGTGACAGACTTTGAGAAACTAAATATCACTCCTCCTCTTCTAAGTAGATTTCAGCAGAAAACCAAGGCCTGGTGTAAACTCCCTCTATTGGTAGTTGGTAGGGCTAAATTTGGCAAAAATGATTTTGAGGTCGCAGGCACTATACCTGTTATATAATGCACCAGTCTGGCTACCCCAACGCATCTTTCATAAAATTAACCGTATTTTCAGAGAGTTGATCTGGAAAAGGGGATTTGCGCCGATAAAATGGCAAACACTACAAAAACCTAAAACGAAGGTGGGACTGGCAGTTCCGAAACAGTTTCTATATTATCTGGCAGTGCAACTGCAACATTTCAAGAATTGGGAGGTGGAGGGTGCGGGATCTTCGCCGTCAATAGTGGCGAAGCTGCGTTATGTTTTGGCGAGGAGGGACTTACCCGCAGAGTTAGATTTGGGGGTTTTTCTGAAAATACCTTTTTTGGAGTATCATACCTTGAGGGAAATGGGGAAGACCTGGGAAAAAGTAAGATGTACTGAAGGTGGGATCAGTCACCAAATACTCACTTATATGGGGAAACCCCGAATCTCCCTGAACTTGACAAACTATGTAGGTTTGAGTTATAGCAGCGCAAGGGGATCAAGAAGGTGCAGCAATTGTTTGAAGAGGGGCAGATAATGACGTTTGAAGTGCTTAGGAGGGAATTTGATATCCCGAATAGCAGGCTCTTCCAATACTTTCAGGTTCGGCATGCATGTGAGGTGCAGTCGGTATCTGTGGGGTTGTCACCAGTGAACCGGACGCCGTTACTGGATATTTCAGTGGCGGCTGGGACACTAAGGGTGCGATCTCCTGGTACTACATGTACTTCCAGGATGCCAAATTTAGGGAGGTAATCTGTGGTCTTCGAGATGGGTGGCAGAGAGACCTGGAAAATATTTCTGAGGAGATGTGGGAGGAGATACTGCAAAACATTCCACTGTTGTCTGTAAGCGAGTCGCAGAGGCTATCACAAATGTTTTTAGTACATAGGTTATACAGGACGCCAGCATTTTTATTCAAAATAGGTGCTAGCCCCGAATCGTGTTGCTGGAAATATGGAGCTTCGGACGCTGATTTGATTCATCTTATGTGGAACTGCCCACGTTTGAGAAGATACTGGACGGGAGTGCTTGACCTGACCGATTCTGTGTATGATTGTCGTACTGATCGTGGACCTCTGACATGTGTTTTTGGATACACGGCGGAACTCTCTATTCTGGAGAGCCATAAGACTGCTATCGCGCGTATATTATATCAGGCAAGGAAGGTCATAGCATTATACTGGAAAAATAGAAAGGTTCCCGATACCAAAGAGTAAATTATGTCTTCCGGCTGGAGAAGTATGTTTATCAGAAGAGAAGGGCATACAAAAAATTTGAGGATCTGTGGGCCCTGTGGCTTGATACTCCAAATTTGGCCCCGGTGACGCTGACCTGAGCCAGAACCCTGGGGGTGAATTAGGTTTAGCTTAGACGCTTGTGAAGGAGCCATGGTTTCAGGTTGAATTGCAGATGTTTTAGATAGGTACTCTGAGTGAGGGACTGGTCACTGATCTATGCCTTAATGTGTTTTATGAATATAAATGTACAGAGGAATATACAGTGTATTGAGTCGAATCAGGGATTCTGTTTGGGGGGGTGGGGTGGGAGGGGAATGGGTTTGCATACTTGTATCTATGCCTTGTTCTTCTTTTGTTTTAAACAAAAATGTTAATAAAAAATATTTGATTAAAAAAACAATACAGGATATGGGAGGAATCCAGATTACATTTAACAAAACAAAAAATGGCTAAAAAATACAATTTTATTAGATATGTAACAAAAACAAAAAAACACAATAGGAGTATGTATAGAAAAATACTCCAATATTCGTAAACGACCAAAAGAGGTGAGATGAGCAAGGATATAGGTAAACTAAAGCGCCCTATCGTTGCCCCTAAGGTCTCACCCTATCTTGCCGAGAAGGTTGGTACCGTAATAAAGCGCAAATGGTTCTCCCGCTCACCGATGACTCACCCTTGAAGACCCTAATGAGTCTCTGAACTGGATCCTATCAACAGAATTATCCACAAATAACAAGTCTAACCAAATAAGGTTAAATAACCAAGCTCAAGAGTGATAACAGATGTATCTACTAACATGCCACGCTGAACCCTAATAAATTCAGCATGAAAAAAAAAACCCAATCAAAAAAAAATTTTTTTTTTGTAAACTTTTTTTTTTTTTTATCCTCATTTTTTTTTACATAAAAGAAAAAAAAATACAAAAATAATCTTAGGGTTACTCGTGTGCACCACAGCACCCAGCAGGAGTGAAAAAGGGAACCCACAAATAAAGGGTTGTAAAACAAGAGCTATAGATCAGACAATAGACAAACAGAAAAGCCATAAAAAAAACTTCCCTTGTAGATGTCATCATCCACAAAACGGTCTCAACGCGTCTCTCTTGTGTTTTCAAGTTCATCAGGAGACCTGACTGGGGTATAGATGCCCCTAGATGGTGTGGATCTTGTTTTGCAACCCTTTATTTGTGGGCTCCTTATGTCATTTGGTTTTTCATGTGTTTTTTCCATTCTACACAGCGGCCTGGGCTCTTGTATACAGCATGTTAGAATGCTGTATATTAGGCTAGGTTCACACTTCCGTTGTTTTGCATCAGTCACAATCCGTCGCCTTGAGGAATTACAGTATCCTGCAAAATATTTTGCAGGAATCCAGTTTTTCCCCATAGACTTCTATTAGTGACGGATTGTGACTGATGATGCTGTGTTGCATCCGCTGCGTCACGGTCAGTCGTTTTTTAACTGACCGCCGTGCGGGAGCAACGCAGCCTGTAACGTTTTTTGAACAGCGCAATCCATAGGATTTTGCTGTGCATGCTCTCTCTGGCTCCCTGCACATATAACCAGGATGCACATCTGGTAACCAAGTAATGCGCTTTGGTTAGTCACCCGATATTTACACTGGTTATGTGTGCAGGGAGCCAGCGCTAAGCGGTGTATGCTGATATCCAAGATAAATATCGGGTAACCAAGCAAAAAGTGCTTTGCTTTTAGTTACCCGATATTTACCCTGGATACGTGTGCAAGGAGACAGACACTTCCCCACTCTGCTCCGCCCCCTCCTGAACTCTGCATGTGTACACACACACACACACACACACACACACACACTCACTTGTCCCCATCCCTGCAGTCCCTGCGGCACTGACGTCCTCAGTGCCACGGCCCCGCTCGCGCTCCGCCCCCCGCAAAACAACGGAAATGTGAACCTAGCCTAGGAGCCCACTAGTGGTGGCCCCAGCTTATAGGCCACAAATCTGGTGACAGGTTCCCTTGAATTATTTTGAGCTTTCCACAAGCGTAAAGCACCTGCTGCAACGTCTAGCAGCAAAATGCTTACAGGGTTATTGTCACTTGCCGGAGAAAAGCTCCCCTAGCATCCCGGTTTCCTGACTTTTGGATGACGTAGTGTGGACCAGTGGCATGACTGATCTGCTGGCCCAGCTGTACTCTTCAGTACTGCTTTGGCTCTACATTCTACAGCAACAGAGCCTATTGAGAATAGAGGGGACTTTATATTGGTGGCTCAGTGGTTAACACTGTTGCTTTGCAGTGCTGGGCTCCTGTGTTCAAATCCCACCAAGGACATCTGCAAGGAGCTTGTATGTTCTCCCCGTGTTTGCGTGGGTTTCCTCCAGGTCAACTGGTTTTCTCCTACTCTCCAAAGACATACTAATAGGAAATTTAGATTGTGGGTCCCAAGGAGGACAGAGTTGCTGATGTATGTAAATTAATTATGGAATTAATGAAGCTATATAAATGAATATTATTATTATTATGAAAATTGCATTGTTGAATTTTATATACAAGCATTTTGCAATATTACCAATTTAAGCATATGAGGCAACCTCTTTAAAGTTCAATAGAGATAAACATAGTCATTTATCCATTATTGGTGATACATGTCTGCACATAGCAGTGTGGACTCTACGTTAAATTGAGCTGTATAGTGCTGGCAGAGGCCATGCATAGATACAGATTTTTCCAATATCACCTTTCCAGCTAAAGAGACAGAGAAAGATCAGTAAAGCCTGAGCTATATAAAACGGGGCTGGATTGCCCTTTTAGCACTCTGTTTACTGCTGGGCCTTTGAGATTACAGCAGCGATTAATATATTTCTAAAATATCCAGTTATACTCATGGCTTTTGGCTGTTACTAAAGTTAGAAATGGTGCTACTGTTTACACCCTGAGCTTCGTGTTTGAGATGAAAGCTGCACTTAAGGATTATACTGTCTGACCTTTTTATTTCTTCTTTTATAATCCTCCCTGGGATTTTTAATTTGTTTTGTTCCATTTTGTAATTTGATTATCAAAACCTGATGCCCGTGCTAGAAATACATCAGTCTACTTGGTCTCTTTAAGGTCTTAAAGTGGAACATTAGATAATTCTCATCACAACTTTAGTGAACAAAACATTTAATCATTAGCATGAAACCTGCTGTATGGTGAGCCTAGGTGGTCTCATTGCATCTAGTTTGTACAATTTAATACCCATTTTAATATCCCCTATTATAGGAAGCCTTTAAAATCCCTCCTCAAACAACTTTTAACTTCTCATTCAGACGTCTTTAAGGGGAGACAATCACCAGGATTTTCGTATATAACCTAAAGTCAGTGCTATACTGGCACTATCAGGCTGATTCTCTACATACCTTTAGCGGTCATCTCTGATGTTTAGGTTTTGAAATTCAAGAAAGTAAAGTTTATAAACTCGGCAGCTTCTTGAGTGACAGCAGCTGTGGATCAGAAAATAATATCCGGGGGAATATTCATAGTTATCCCCTCCCCCTGTTAGAATTCGCATAAGTATTATACAATCGACTTTGACTAGCAGGACCTATCGGGAGGTCATACCCATGTCATCAGAAGAGGCAGGGCTTCAGCCAACAGAAAAATGTTGCCTCCCAGTATCAGCTTTGTTGACCGCCCCTTCTGATCACATGGGTATGACCTCACACAGGTCCTGCAAGTCAAAGTAAATCAATTGTATAATACTTATGCTAATTCTAACAGGGGAGGGGATGACTGGAAATACCCCCCCCTCTCCTCCCCGCTTTTATCTGATCCTCAGCTGCTGTCACTCAAGAAGCTACTGATTTTTAAAACTTTCTTGGATTTCAAAACTTAAACATCCGGACTGACTACTAAAGGTATGTATAGAATCAGCCTGATAGTGCCAGTATAGCACTGGCTTTTGGTTATATACGGAAATCGTGTTAATTGGTTCCCTTTAAATTAAGTACGTATTCTATAAATAGTTTTCACTGAACATGTACCTATTGAAGTCTATGGTGCTATTCATATGGTCATTGTTTTTGCTGACCATGTGGCTGCCAAAAGAAAAATCACGTTTTTTGAGAAGAGTCATGGATCAAATTTACCCATACAAGTGTCTGGGTCTGTAAAAATCAAAGACACCACACGGATAGCATTAGTGTGCTGTCCATAATTACCATTGCAGTGAATAGGAGAGGTTTTGCAATTTATTTTTCTTTTTTATACCTTAAAGTCGCTAATGAAACCTTGATAGTATAATTGAAACCCTGATTAAACACAATGTCAAATCCAATACACTACTTAAACTCTGGCTGTTTTTGACGTAGATGAAGGCTAACATATTTCTGAATGAGGCCGTACTGTGAGTTCTTTCTCTTGGCCAGAGTGGATGGTGTTAAGATATGTTTACACATTGCGTTTTTGCTGTATTTTTTTTCCCAGCATTTTATTGTGCAAATCTAGCTGCTTTTTAAAGCACTAATAAAATGTATTTTCTGAAATCTCACACGTATTCTTGTTTTTTCTTTTCTTTTTTACCCCAGACTCAAGTGGGAAAACTATGGCGCTTTTGAAATCTACAGCATATCAATTCATTAAGTGTTTTTGCAGCATGCAAAACCATGCGGTTTTGGTGAATACAACTAAATATATATCCGTCATGGATCGTGTGAGGTTAATCCCCGCCCCCTGCCGTGGGCAGGTTGCGGCGATCCGTGCACAGATCAGCTGTTTTAAACAGCTGACATCTGTGCCTGCATGTTACGAGTGGAATCACATTCCACCCGCAACATTTAACCCCCTACATCTCGCTGCCAAAGTCTGGCAGCGAGATTTATATGCGCGCGGCCATTACTTTCACTTACTGCTGCCAAATCGGAAGTCACGTGCATGATCTTGTGACTTTTGGTGGTTGCCATGGTAGCACAGGGTCATGTGATGACGCCTGCAGCTAACATGAGTCACTTCCTCTCAATGCCGGCATAGTGCCAGCACGGAGAGTAAAGCAGCGTATCTGCAGTTCTCGGCTCTGTAGTGGAGATCTGCAGATATGGCAGAGCGATCGAATTGCTGATCGCTATAGCCCCCTAGGGGAACTAGTAAAAAAAAAAAAAAAAAAGTTTTAAAAAATTTAAAAAAAACCCAAAAAAACCTAAACGTTCAAATCACCCCCCTTTCGCCCCATCGAAAATTAAAGGGTGAAAAAAATAAAAAAATATACACCTATTTTGTATCGTCGCGTTCAGAAACGCCCGATCTATCAAACTGTAAAATCAATTAATCTGATCAGTAAATGGCGTAGCGGTAAAAAAATTCCAAACGCCAAAATTACGTTTTTTGGTCGCCGCAAGTTTTGCACAAAATACAATAACAGGCGATCAAAATGTAGCATCTGCGCAAAAATGATACCATTAGAAACGTCAGCTCGAGATGCAAAAAAATAAGGCATCACTGAGCCATAGATCCCGAAAAATGAGAATGCTACGGGTTTCGGAAAATGGCGCAAAACATGCGCCACTTTTATTGGACAAGCTTGTGAATTTTTTTAACCCCTTAGATACAAGTAAACCTTTACATGTTTGGTGTCTACAAACTCGCACCCACCTCAGGCATCACATTGACACATCAGTTTTACCATATAATGAACACTGTGAATAAAATATCCCAAAAACTATTGTGCAATCACATTTTTTTTTGCAGTTTTTCCACACTTGGAATTTTTTTTTGCTTTTTTCCAGTACACTATATGGTAAAACTTATGGATTCATTTAAAAGTACAACTCGTCCCGCAAAAAACAAGCCCTCATACGGCAAGATTGACGGAAAAATAAAAAAAGTTCTGGCTCTCGGAAGAAGGGAAGCAGAAAAAAACCCATGCAGAAACAGAAAACGCCCTGGGGCTGAAGGGGTTAAATATGTACTGTAGACAAATGACACTCATAATCCACAGCACAACCTGCTTTTTTTTAAGCTGCCTTTTTACTTCCAAGAGAGAATAGGTCTTACCTGCAGGAACTGCATTCTAACATGTGAAATCTTCTGGAAAAATGCGTGTGTTCCCCATTGACTTCCATTATACTGGATGCTCGAGTCGCGCCCATCCAAGCATACAACTGGTCTTAATGAGTACCAAGCGAAGTACTGCTCGCTCATTCCTAGTTGTGATTCTTAAACGCTCTTTGTTCGATTCAGCAAAGCTTTCACGTCAAAATTCTAGTGTTAAACCTTTAAAAAGTTGCCAGATTTATGCGGGCGTCACACGATACAATTTATCGTGCGATCGCACGAGTGATCGTACCCGGCCCCGTCATTTGTGCGCCACGGGCAATTAGTTGCCCGTTGCCCGCACAAAGTCAAACCCCCGTCACATGCACTTACCTGCTGAACGACGTCTCTGTGGGCGGCGAACATCCACTTCCTGAAGGGGGTGGAACGATCGGCATCACAGCGACATCACACAGCAGCCGGCCAATAGAAGCGGAGGGGCGGAGATGAGCGTGACGTAAACATCCCGCCCACCTCCTTCCTTCCGCATAGCCGGCGTCCGCAAGTAAGCTGTAGTTCATCGTTCCCGGGGTGTCACATGGAGCGATGTGTGCTTCCCCGGGTACGATGAACAATCGGCGCAGAGAAGAAGAAACGACTTTTTTAAAATGAGCGACGTGTCAACGAGCAACGATAAGGTGAGTATTTTTGCTCATTCACCGTCGCTCGTAGCGGTCACACGCTACGATATATCAAACTATGTCGGATGTGCGTCACTTGCGACGTGACCCCGCCGACATATCGAACGATATATCGTCTCGTGTGACGCCCGCATTACTCACAACTTTGGGTAGTGCCTAAATTTTGTGACTTTTGGTTTTTTCACACTAGTTTCTCATGACTAAGGTGCAGCTTCGACGGAATGCCAGAGCATCTAAATGTCATGTCTTTAAAGGGAACCTGTCACCAGATGTGTCCCTTATAAACTGCGGTCACCACCAGTGAGCTGTTATATACAGCATTCTAGAATGCTATATATAAGTGCCCAGGCCGCTCTGTAAAACGTAAAAAACACCTTTTATCATATTCACCTGTGGGGCGGTGGGGTCCTATGGGTATCGCTAGTCTCGATCAGGTGCTTCCTCTCTTCCTGCTATAACCATCATCCTTCCCAGCTCTGTGTGGAGGACGCATCCTCCACACAGATGTCTCAATTGCACTCCTTCGCACCCATACTTCTCTTTACCCTGCTTCATGAATGTGGTTTTGAGCACTTTGAGGGATGCAGTTTTTCGAATGGTGTCACTTTTTGGTATATTTTTTTTGGTATTTTTTTGTTATTTATTAACTATTTTGTGTGACATAACTTTCTGGTTTACACTGTGTTCCAATTTATTATGCAAAAAGAGTTTAGGCGTAATAAGATTATACATTTTTTGTTTGTCATTTAAACTCATTAGGTACCGTCACACATAACGAGATCGCTAGCGAGATCGCTGCTGAGTCACCGTTTGGTGACGCAGTAGCGATCCCATTAGCGATCTCGTTATGTGTGACACCTATCAGCGATCAGGCCCCTGCTGTGAGTTCTCTAGTCGTTGCAGAATGGTCCAGGCCATTTTCTTCAAAGGTGATGTCCTGCTGAGCAGGACACATCGCTGTGTTTGACACTGTGTGACAGGGTCACAGTGACTGCTGAGATCGTTATACAGGTCGCTACTGCGACCTGTATTGTTCCTGCATCGCTGGTAAGATCTGACTGTGTGACATCTCACCTGCGATCTCCCAGCGACTTATCTGCGATCCTTATCAGGTCACATCGTTTTCGGGATCGCTGGTAAGGGTACCTTCACACTTAGCGATGCAGCAGCGATCCGACCAGCGATCTGACCTGGTCAGGATCGCTGCTGCATCGCTACATGGTCGCTGGTGAGCTGTCAAACAGGCAGATCTCACCAGCGACCAGTGAACAGCCCCCAGCCAGCAGCGACGTGCAAGCGACGCTGCGCTTGCACGGAGCCGCCGTCTGGAAGCTGCGGAGACTGGTAACTAAGGTAAACATCGGGTATGGTTACCCGATGTTTACATTAGTTACCAGTGTGAGCAGGGAGCAGGGAGCCGCGCACACTGAGCGCTGGCTCCTTGCTCTCCTAGCTACAGTACACATCGGGTTAATTAACCCGATGTGTAATGCAGCTACATGTGCAGGGAGCAGGGAGCCGCGCACACTGCTTAGCGCTGGCTCCTTGCTCTCCTAGCTGCTGTACACATCGTGTTAATTAACCCGATGTGTACAGCAGCTACATGTGCAGAGAGCCGGAGCCGGCAGCACAGGCAGCGTGAGAGCTGCAGAGGCTGGTAACTAAGGTAAATATCGGGTAACCACCTTGGTTACCCGATGTTTATCTTGGATACAGCTTACCTCAGCTGTCAGACGCCGGCTCCTGCTCCCTGCTTGCTTCATTTGTCGCTCTCTTGCTGTCACACACAGCGATCTGTGTGTCACAGCAGGAGAGCGGCTTTGAAGAAAACGAACCAGGGCTGTGTGTAACGAGCAGCGATCTCGCAGCAGGGGCCAGATCGCTGCTCAGTGTCACACACAGCGAGATCGCTAATGAGGTCACTGCTGCGTCACAAAAAGCGTGACTCAGCAGCGATCTCGGCAGCGATCTCGCTGTGTGTGAAGCACCCCTAAGTCGTTGTGTGTGTGACTGGGCCTATTGATGGTGATGTGTGTCAGGGCTCTTTATATCACTGAAAGCAATTGCAGATACCTATGCAAATTGGTTAGGAAGGTGTGTCCAAATAAAGGCAAGACTACTTAAGAAGGCTGTTCCACATTATTAAGCAGCCTACATTTTTTGCCAAAATGGAAAACAAAGAGGATGTGTCGGCTGCTGAGAAGCAACAAATTGTGGAGTATTTAGGTCAAGGCATGACTATAATCAGCATTGCCAAGACACTTCATCGTGATCATCGCACAATCAAGAAGTACCGTGTTTTTCCAAAAATAAGACACTGTCTTATATTTTTTTTTTTGCCCCCAAAAAAGCACTAGGGCTTATTTTTTGAGGAGGTCTTATTCTTGGAGAAACACGGTTGGGGGTAAGTTTACCCCCCAAAAAAGCAGACCCCCCCTCCCCCACTTCCCAGGAGACTCATACTCGCCAGACCAGGACGTCTGCGTGGCTCCCAGGTCCTCCTGTGATCTCTGGTCGGTGCTGCACGCCGTCCTCCACTGCTGCTAGCTGACATACTGACACATACAGCAGACCGCAGGCACACACAGCGGATCACACACACAGCGGATCACACACACACAGCGGATCACACACACACAGCGGATCACACACACACACACACACACACACACACACACAGCAGATCGCAGATATACACAGCAGATCACACACAGCCGATCACAGATACACACATCCGATCGCAGGCACACACACAGCAGATCGCAGATATACACAGCAGATCACACACAGCAGATCGCAGGCACACACAGCCGATCACAGGTACACACATCCGATCGCAGGCACACACAGCCGATCACAGATGCACACAGCCGATCGCAGAAAAACACAGCCGATTGCAGACACACAGCAGTAAACACACACACACACACACATCACATCCAGCACCTACGGCAGCAGGGGATGAGAGCAAGTCACGTGTCCGCCGCAGGTCCTGTTCGTTGCGCTCCGCTGCACTGCCTCTTTGGATTCTCCTGGCGAGAAGAGATCGGTGTCGCTGGATGAGATGAGTGTGTGTGCGATCCGATGGATGTGTGTGTGTGTGTGTGTGTGTGTGTGTGTGTGTGTATCTGATTGTGTGCGGGTGTGCGATCACTGCAGGTCCTGCCGCTCAGTGTCGGGTGAGTTTAATTGCCGGGTGCCGCTGTGTATAATGAAGTGTCCTGCAGTATCTGTATCTTTTTTAGCTGCACGGACACTTCATTATTGATCCGCGACTAGGGCTTATTTTCGGGGGAGGGCTTATATTTAAGCCTTTCTCCGAAAATGTTGAAAATCCCTGCTAGGGCTTATTTTTGGGCAAGGTCTTATTTTCGGAAAAAACACTTGATGTAGTTGATTCACAGCACACACATGTGCATGCTGATAAGGAAAAATTGAGTACTCTTTCCAACAGGCAATTGCGTCAGGTTAAAAGAGCAGCTGCTAAAATGCCTTGTCATAGCAGCAGACAAGTTTTTGAAGCTGCTGGTGCCTCAAACGTCCCCCGAACAACAAGATGCAGGGTCCTTCAGAGGTTTGCAGATGTGCGTAAGCCATCTTGTCGACCACCTCTATTCACTGCACACAAGCAGAAACTGCTCCAGTGGGCCAAACGATACATGAAGACTGACTTCCAAACTGTTTTGTTCACCGATGAGTGCCGTGCAACGCTCCGTGGTCCAGATGGATGGAGTGGAGGATGGCTGGTTTATGGACACACCATGAAAACACGGCTAAGGCGCCAACAAGGAGGAGGTGGAGTAATGTTTTGGGCTGGAATCATGGGGAGAGAGATTGTCGACCCCTTTAGGATCCCTGAAGGGGTAAAGATGAACTCCATAATCTATGTGGAGTTTCTAAAACAGCACTTCCTGCCATGGTTCAGGAGGAAGAACTGTGCATTCCGCAGCAAGATCATTTTGCATGCATGATAATGCACCGTCTCATGCTGCAAATAACACATCTGCATCTCTGGTTGCTATGGGCATAAAAGAGGACAAACTTATGGTGTGGCCACCATCTTCCCCTGACCTCAACCCCATTGAGAACCTCTGGAGCATCATCAAAAGGAGTGTCTATGATGGCGGGAGGCAGTTCACATTTAAGCAACAGCTTTGGGAGGGTATTCTGTCCACATGCAAAACAATTGAAGCACAAACCATCCAAAAACTGACAAATTCAATGGACGAGAGCGTTCAGAAGCTTCTTTCAAACAAGGGGTCCTATGTGCAAATGTAACATCACCTAGAATTAAGTTTTGACTTGAAAACTGTTTGATTTCCTTTTGTAATAAGCTGATAATGCTTATAATTTCACAATTGACCATTTTGTTTTTCAAAATAAAAATAAAAAAGTTGAAACTCTGCTGTGCATAATAATTTGGAACATGCATTTTGAGTGTTTAATATTTTTAAAAATCTACTGTTTTCATAGGCAGTTTGATCAAAAACATTTCAATTATACTCGAATAGTAGATGACTGGAAAATAACAATAACTGCAATTCAAAAAGTTAATTTAGGAAAATATAAAAAAATATTTTTTGCATAATAATTTGAAACCGTGTAAAGGAAACCAACAACCAGGATTTTACCATCATACTCACAGTACCAGTGCTGCCACGTGCACATTCGTACAGTGATGTCTTCATTAAAATGGCGCCAGAGTCAAAGCATGCGTGTACTGCGATCTCTGGCACCATTTCATCGAAGACACTGAACACTATGAGCTGCATCGGAGCATGCACAGATTTATTTTTTATTTTTTTTTTTCCCCATCTGCGCATGCACCGACATCACTGATAGTGTTCTTCAGCGCCATTTTAATAAAGACCTAATTACTGTACCAATGCGCATGTGCTGCCAATTGGGTCGCAGTGCGAAATTTGAATAAAGTAAAAGGGCAAGCCAGGAGGATGCAAGAGGAGAAATTTACACCGAGGACTCGACCCACAAAGACCCGTCCCGCTGCACACGTTAATCAAAGAATGAACCAACTTCTAGACGTATCAAATTTTTTTTTTTTTTGTTTTTTTTTTTCTGCAATCAAAGATCCAATCTGAAAACTGAAGGTATGTTTTATTCACCATGACATGCCAGTATGCCACTACCTTCACTTTATATATTAAAATTTTGCTGGTTGATTCCCTTTAAAGGGAACCAATCACCAGGATTTTCGTGTATAACCTAAAGCCAGTGCTACACTGGCACTATTAGGCTGATTCTCTACATACCTGTAGTGGTCAACTTGGATGTTTACGTTTTGAAACCTAAGAAACTAAAGTTTATAAAATAAGCAGCTTCTTGAGTGACAGCAGCTGAGGATCAGATAATATCTAGAAAAAAGATTCCGGTCTTTGTGAGTGCTAGTAATAGATCTTTGGTCTTTGATCTTTTAAGAAATTTGGCTTTATTATTAATAACATAAAGCTCTTGTATTAGCGCAACGCGTTTCAGCAAGATACACTTGCCATCCTGAGGATGGTAAGTGTATCTTGCTGAAACGCATTGTGTTAATACAAGAGCTTTATGTTATTAATAATAAAGCCAAATTTCTTAAAAGATCAAAGACCAAAGATCTATTACTAGCGCTCACAAAGACCGGAATCTTTTTTCTATATGCCTACTCCCATAAGGGAATCCGGGTAGAGCTGCTGTGAGTAATAGAATCCATCAGATCATTTGAACTAACAGCGGGAGGACGCAGGTCCGCACAGAGCTCCAGGATTCAAGAAGTCGGTGAATCTGAAGCCAGCAGCGGCAACAAACCTGGATCCACCCAGCAGAACAACGGATAACGCCAGCTGAGACAGTCCCTCATCTCCCAGAGGAATTATACATCTAACACCGGGGTTGTGCGAGGGCGGGGCCTCAGCCAACAAAGCTGATGCTAAGAAGCATTTTTCTGTTGGCTGAGGCCCCGCCCCTTCTGGTCACATGGGTATGACCTCACACAGGTCCTGCAAGTGAAAAAGTGAATTGTTTGTATAATACATATGCTAATTCTAACAGGGGGAGGGGATAACTATGCATACCCACCAGATATTATCTGATTCTCAGCTGCTGTCACTCAAGAAGCTGATGACTTTATAAACTTTAGGTTTTGAAACCCAAGAAAGTAAACATTCGAGCTGACTACTAAGGGTATGTATAGAATCAGCCTGATAGTGCCAGTACAGCACTGGCTTTAGGCTATATATGAAAATCTTGGTGATTTGAACTTTTATGCCCTTAAAAGATAACCAATGTTTGAAAATTGCTAAATTTTTGCCAAATTTCCATTATTTTCACAAAGAAACACAATAAATATTGTCTCAAATTTACCACAAATGTGAAGTACTTGTTACAAAAAAAAATTTTAGAAGCATCACTTTGATGTGTTGAATCGTTCCACAGTTCTTCCCGTATAATGTGACACTCAGAATTGTAAAAATTGGCCTGGTCAGGAAGGGGAAAACAGGCTGGTGGTAAAGGGGTTAAAATCTGTCAGAAAACTTGGCTGCCGTGCATAAATATTTGTGTGCCATCATGGTGGTCACATTGATGTAAACATGAATTTGATAGAGATAAGAAAGTTGAAATTTAAGGGAACAGAAAGAGATTATTTTTTAGAATTCTTCTAACAGATGGGAGGAGAACACGTCCTACCTGAACAAAGCGTGTGTGACATGGCCAACCTAAAACATTATCGGAAAAAAATCTACATAAACCTACCTTTTAAAGGGATTGTTCAGAGAAACTTTTTAACCAAAGGTAGGAATTAATATATCTTTGATTGTTCAATTTAGATGAACAATTTTAACAGAATATACCAAAATGGTGAAAAAATAACCTACATTGTATTTTTAGAAAACCTGATCTATAAGAAGTATAACATAAAAATGAGCCATAGATGTCTGAATGCTGGGACGAAAGAAGTTTGCAGCTAATACACAATAGAATTCAGTGTTCGCAGATTAAAAGTGTTTTCAAGGATCATGAAGAAAATTGGCCAACGTCTGGCAATGTGATAAAACAACAAAAGAACCTCTACTCATCGGTTAAGCTGGTGTCACACATAACAACGACGTCGCTGCTACGTCACCATTTTCTGTGACGTTGCAGCGACGTCCCGTCGCTGTCGCTGTGTGTGACATCCAGCAACGACCTGGCCCCTGCTGTGAGGTCGCCGGTCGTTGCTGAATGTCCAGCTTCATTTTTTGGTCGTCACTCTCCCGCTGTGACACACACATCGCTGTGTGTGACAGCGAGAGAGCGACGAAATGAAGCGATCAGGAGCCGGCACTGGCAGCTGCGGTAAGCTGTAACCAGCGTAAACATCGGGTAACCAAGGGAAGACCTTTCCCTGGTTACCCGATGTTTACGCTGGTTACCAGCCTCCGCTCTTGCTGCCAGTGCCGGCTCCTGCACTGTGACATGTGGCTGCAGTATGCATCGGGTAATTAACCCGATGTATACTGTAGCAAGGAGAGCAAGGAGCCAGCGCTAAGCAGTGCGCGCGGCTCCCTGCTCTCTGCACTGTGACATGTAGCTGCAGCACACATCGGGTTAATTAACCCGATGTGTACTGTACCTAGGAGAGCAAGGAGCCACCGCTAAGCGCGGCTCCCTGCTCTCTGCACATGTAGCACAGCGACGTTATGATCGCTGCTTCTGCTGTGTTTGACAGCTAAGCAGCGATCATAACAGCGACTTACAAGGTCGCTGTTACGTCACCGAAAATGGTGACGTAACAGCGACGTCGCTGTCGCTTAGTGTGACACCAGCTTTATGTTCCCTGCAGTCAAGAGTTCCTCCATTATGGTGCTCCCTGCAGGTTCTGTTTACTTGACTGCAGAAATGACGTGTCTATCTTTACACATATTAGGACTTCTGCAAAACATTGGCCTCCGTAATATCATGCTGTACATATTAGAGGCCAGTGACTGGCAGCAGCGCTAGTGTGTAGATGGCACTTTATCAGTGCAATCAGGTAAACAAAGATCGGTGTGGCATGTAACTAGTAAGCAAGGCCGGACTGGGACTAAAGTTCAGCCCTGGCATTTGCAGGTACACAGGCCCATTTGTCACGTGGTGAATGTGTTGTATCTTTGTGCAGTTGTAGGTGAGTGTAACACGACCATAGAACGTGTAGTAACAGCTGCGCCCAGTAGCTCTGTCTTATTTATTGCTCTTAGTTGCAGGACCTGTTAAAGCTGCTGTTTTACCTACAGAGCTGGATCTCATAGATAATGAAGAGGATGCTGCTCTCCAGAGTGCTGCGGCCTTGTCATATAGCTGATGGGCAGGGATGCAAAATCAGATCCCCCTGAACTAATAGTCATCACATGAAGCCAGCAAATAGTTCTTTATTTCATCCAACGGTGCAGGTAAAAAGCGGGAGGAGAGCTGGGTGCGGGTCCCCTCAGGACGACGGGCATTTCGTGCCCAAAAGCACTTCTATGGGTCGATGATGGACTCAGTGATGGACCAGTAGAAGTGCTTTTTGGGCACGAAACGGCCGTCGCCCTGAGGGGACCCGCATCCAGCTCTCCTCCTGCTTTTTACCTGCACTGTTGGATGAAATAAAGAACGTTAATATCTGGATCTTCGTTGTTATGTGCTGTTGTTTTTCTATCTATTTGCTGGCTTATTGAGAAAACTCCTCTGTTAAACGAGCACCCACGGCTAGTCTACCTCCTGGAACAACCTGAACTAACCTACTCCTTGCTGACACTGGTGCGTGAGACACAGCGTGGTGGTGCAGAACCACTTCTTTCTATTGTTTGTAATATTCATTACATATTCTACAGATACATTATCAATGAAGCTGTAGTTTTCACTGATGCTAATTTTGACTGCATATCACTTAGGGAATGTGCAATGACATTTCTTTATCGTTCCTTTGGGAGACCCAGACCGTGGGTGTTTAGCTTCTGCCTCCGGAGGACACACAAAGTACTACACTTAAAAGTGTAGCTCCTCCCTCTGAGCTTATACACCCCCTGGTAGCCAGTCCTAGCCAGTTTATTGCTTTGTGTTCAGGAGGTCATACATCCACACATGCATTCTCATCTGATTGTTTGACTTTTGGAAAGAGTTTGAAGAAAAGCGGGTCCATGTCTGGACTCCCGGCATGTCCCTTCTCACCCCACTATGTCGGCGGTGTTGTTAAGGTTGATTTACAAGGCTGCAGCCTTACATGCCGTGCTCCTTCACCATCCCTTCTGGGCTCTGGCTTGAAGTGGGAGCCAGCACGGTCTTCTTGCCTGGCAGGAGTCCGGTCTCCATCCACAGCCCCTTGAGGATTCTGTTGGACCGGAGCACTCATGCCCAGGGACATGGCCCTGCGTCTCAGCAGCTAAGTACCTGAGACATTTATGTTGGGGGTCCCGGTTCTTTATTGTAAGGGGAGAGTATGCTGTATGTGATTGTTTTAACTTTTCCGGCGGGTTCTCTAGCTTTTGCCTGAGAACCGCGCCAATGGTGCCTGCTTGTCGGCCTCGCCGCTTAAATTTAGGCCCCGGCTTCGCCGGAGGCCTAGTTTCATTTTCCTGCCCTCGCATGTCACTCATGCAGAGGGACAGGTTCGGCTCCTCCCGGCGGCCGTTTTACACAGGGGAGGGACACTCCCCACTGCTGGGGCGTCCCTCGTTCCCTGCAGGTCTCTATAGCCCTCCAGTTCCCGCTCTTTTATAGGAACGTCCTCTTCTCAGGCAGAGTTCACTCTGCTCTGGGACATCCTGCATTCTGCATCTCTGCTGAGGTGCTGCGACTGGGGGACCGGGCTTCGGGATCTGGAGGGCACACAACACCGCGCTCAGCGGTCTGGTAAGCCACAGCCGGTCTCCGGTTGTGGACCTCTGTATATTCTCCCTGGGGTTCATTCTCTGCAAAGCCCCCACTCCAGCAGCAACACAAGGAGCAAGGCTCCAAAGCTTGATTCTGCATGCACTGCATGTAAGCTCCTGCTGCCTGAGCCGAGCACCTATCCACATTGTGATGTCTGCTCTAACTTGGCGGTGCCACAGCCTGGAGTCTCACCCCCAGTGGTCTCTCAGGCTGCTGCTGCACCTGTGACTGAACCCCCGGCCTGGGTAGAGTCCTTTTCTAGGTCCATATCCCAGTCATTTGCTGAGTCCATGGGACTTTTGTCCAGGACTTTGATGAATATGCATCAGCCCCCCTCACAGGGTGCCTCTAATACTCTTGACAGAGGACTCCTATCCTCTGACCTCCGTCCATCGGAGCTCACGGAGGATTCCTCATCTGGAGGATGCCCTCACTGGGGGCTCGGAGGCTATGTATCCCATCGATTTCTCTGAGGGTGACTCAGATCTTAGTGATTTGATTGCTTCTATTAATTCTGTGCTGGATCTCAATCCGCCAGTGTCAGAGGAGCAACTCTCTTTGGCAGAAAAACATCAGTTTACCTCGCCTAAGAGAGTGAAGAGTGTGTTCTTTAACCACTCCAGTTTTCAGACCGCTGTGACCAAACCCAGGGCCTGCCCTGACAAACGCTTTCCAAAGCGTGGTTCTGATGACCGGTTTCCATTTCCACCTGAGGTGGTCAAGGAGTGGTCTCACTCCCCAAAGGTAGACCATCCGGTGTCTAGGCTCTCAGCCCGGACCGTTGTGTCGGTGGCTGACGGCACCTCACTTAAGGATTCCACTGACCGTCAAATTGACCTTCTGGCCAAATCTGTGTATGAAGCTGCGGGGGCCGCGTTTTCCCCTACTTTTGCAGCAGTGTGGGCTCTCAAAGCCATCTCTGCTTCTCTAGAGGAGATGCATTCCCTCACCAAGGAATCTATGCCTGAGATGGTTACCTTAACTGCTCAGGCTTCAGCTTTTTCATCTTATGCCATGTCTGCCATGCTAGAGGCTGCTCACCGCACTGCGGTGGCTTCAGCTAATTCTCTTGTTATCCGCAGGATTTTGTGGCTTCGAGAGTGGAAGGCAGATGCTTCTTCCAAGAAGTTTCTTGCTGGGCTCCCTTTTGCTGGTTCACGGCTGTTTGGTGAACAGCTGGATGAAATCATTAAAGAAGCTATTGGCGGGAAGAGTACTTCCATGCCACAAACCAAGACCAGGAAACCCGCCCAGGGTAGGAATCAATCGAGGTTTTGTTCCTTTCGTTCCTCCAACTGGTCATCCTCTAAGCCTTCCGCCTCGTCCGCTAACTCAGCCAAGGATCAGAAATCCAACTGGCGCCCAAAAGCGCGTCCGCAGAAGACCGCAGGAGGTTCTGCCACTAAGGTAGCTTCCTCATGACTCTCGGCCCGCTCCAGCCACGTCCTTAGTCGGTGGCAGGCTTTCCCACTTTGGCGACGCTTGGTTAAAGCAAGTCTCCGATCAGTGGGTGAGAGACATCATATCTCACGGCTACAGGATAGAATTCTCTTCCAGCCCTCCAAACAGATTTTTTCTCTCAACTCCCCCCTGCTCCAAGGCCGCCGCCTTCTCGCAGGCCGTGGCGTCCTTGCAGGCAAACTGAGTGATTGTCCCAGTTCCCGCTCAGGAACGGTTCAGAGGTTTTTACTCAAATCTCTTCCTAGTTCCAAAAAAGGATGGTACCTTCCGGCCCATCCTGGATCTCAAGCTTCTCAACAAGCATGTCCGGGTGCGGCATTTTCGCATGGAGTCTCTGCGATCAGTCATTGCCTCTATGACCCAAGGGGAGTTCCTGGCGTCCATCGACATCAGAGATGCCTATCTACATGTGCCAATCGCGGTGTCACATCAGCGTTGGTTATGTTTTGCGATAGGAGAGGATCATTTCCAATTCGTGGCTCTCCCCTTCGGGTTAGCCACGGCCCCTCGGGTATTCACCAAGGTCATGGCGGCAGTGATTGCGGTCCTGCACCTCCAGGGGTTAGCAGTGCTTCCTTATCTGGATGACCTTCTGGTCAAGGGTCCATCCAGCGCAGACTGTCAGCGGAGTGTTTCGCTCACTCTCGCCACCCTAGCCCAATTCGGGTGGATTGTCAATCTTCCCAAATCCACTCTGACTCCGACCCAGAGTCTCACGTACCTAGGGATGCAGTTCGAGACTTTGCCGGCACTTGTGAAGTTGCCTTTAGACAAACAGCTGTCACTCCGGTTGGCGGTGCGCTCTCTCCTGAGGCCCCGCCGTTAGACCCTCAGGCGCCTGATGCAGGTGCTGGGTCAAATGGTGGCCTCCATGAAGGCGGTTCCCTTTGCCCAGTTCCATCTGCGTCCTCTGCAGCTGGACATTCTCCGCTGTTGGGACAAGTGGCCTTCCTCCTTACAGAGGTTAGTGGCTCTGTCACCACGGACCAGGAGCTCTCTTCAGTGGTGGCTTCGACCCCTCTCCCTGTCCCAAGGGCGCTCCTTCCTGACTCCGTCCTGGGTGATTCTCACCACGGATGCCAGCCTATCCGGCTGGGGAGCGGTACATCTCCACCACAGAGCACAGGGCACTTGGACTCCGTCCGAGTCAGCCCTTTCAATCAATGTGCTGGAAACCAGAGCTGTGCTTCTAGCTCTCCTAGCCTTTCACCACCTGTTGGCGGGCAGGCACATTCGAGTCCAGTCAGACAACGCGACAGCGGTTGCCTACATCAATCACCAAGGCGGGACACGCAGCCGCCTGGCAATGTTGGAGGTCCAACGCATTCTTCAATGGGCGGAGGACTCCAAGTCCACCATATCCGCAGTCCACATCCCTGGCGTAGAAAACTGGGAGGCAGGTTATCTCAGCCGTCAATCCGTGGACGGTGGCGAGTGGTCCCTGCACCCGGCAGTGTTTCAGTCAATCTGCCGCAAGTGGGGCACTCCGGACGTGGACCTAATGGCATCCCGTCACAACAACAAGGTTCCGGTTTACGTGGCTCGCTCCCACGATCCTCAGGCCTTCGCCGTGGACGCTCTGGTTCAAGACTGGTCCCAGTTTCGTCTGTCCTACGTGTTTCCCCCTCTAGCTCTCTTGCCCAGAGTCCTGCGCAAGATCAGAATGGAGGGCCGTCGAGTCATCCTCATTGCACCGGACTGGCCCAGGCGAGCTTGGTATCCGGACCTGCTCCAACTGTCCGTGGAGATGCCGTGGCATCTTCCGGACCGTCCAGTCCTGCTCTCGCAAAGTCCGTTTTTCCGCCCGAATTCTGCGGCACTCAAATTGACGGCGTGGCTCTTGAGTCCTGGATTTTGACGGCTTCTGGTATTCCTCCTGAAGTCATCTCCACTATGACTCGGGCCCGTAAGTCTTCCTCCGTCAAGATCTATCACAGGACTTGGAAAATGTTCCTGTCCTGGTGTCGCTCTTCCGGCCATTCTCCTTGGCCATTCTCGTTGCCGACCCTTCTGTCTTTTTTACAGTCCGGTCTGCAGCTAGGACTGTCCCTCAACTCTCTCAAGGGACAAGTCTCAGCTCTATCAGTGCTGTTCCAGCGCCGTCTCGCCCGGCTGGCTCAGGTCCGCACCTTCATGCAAGGTGCGTCTCACATCATTCCGCCTTATCGGCGGCCCTTGGATCCCTGGGACCTTAACTTGGTCCTCACGGTATTGCAGAAACCCCCTTAGGGAGGTTTTCTTTGTATCGTCTTTCTCAAAAGGTGGCCTTTCTAGTTGCCATAACTTCTCTCAGGAGAGTCTCTGATTTGGCTGCGCTCTCCTCGGAGTCACCTTTTTTGGTTTTTCACCAAGACAAGGTAGTTCTCCGTCCGACCCCGGACTTTCTTCCTAAGGTGGTCTCTCCCTTCCGCCTTAACCAGGATATTTCCTTGCCTTCCTTCTGTCCGGCCCCTGTTCATCGCTTTGAGAAAGCGCTGCATACTCTAGATCTGGTGCGTGCTCTCCGGATCTATGTGTCTCGCACCGCTGCGCTTAGGCGGTGCACCTCTCTTTTTGTGCTAACCACAGGGCGGCGCAAGGGTCTCTCTGCTTCTAAGCCGACCTTGGCCCGTTGGATTAGATCGACCATTTCGGACGCCTACCAGAGTACTCAGGTGCCTCCCCCGCCGGGGATCAAAGCACACTCGACCAGAGCTGTCGGTGCCTCTTGGGCTTTTAGGCACCAGGCTACGGCTCAACAAGTCTGTCAGGCTGCCACTTGGACTAGCCTGCATACCTTTTCGAAGCACTACCAAGTGCATGCTCATGCTTCGGCAGATGCGAGCTTGGGCAGACGCATCCTTCAGGCGGCTGTCGCCCACTTGTGAAGTTAGGCTCCGCCTACTTCTTAGTTTTTTCTATTTATTCCCACCCAGGGACAGCTTTGGAACGTCCCATGGTCTGGGTCTCCCAAAGGAACGATAAAGAAAAAGAGAATTTTGTTACTTACCGTAAATTCTTTTTCTTATAGTTCCGTATTGGGAGACCCAGCTCCCTCCCTGTTGCCTGTTGGCAATTTTCTTGTTCTGTGTGTTATCACCGGCTGTTGTCGTGGACAGAGTCTCCGGTTGTTCCGGTTCTTACTCTGTTCTACTTGTGGGTGGCTATTCTCCTTCACCTTTTGCAGTAAACTGGCTAGGACTGGCTACCAGGGGGTGTATAAGCTCAGAGGGAGGAGCTACACTTTTAAGTGTAGTACTTTGTGTGTCCTCCGGAGGCAGAAGCTAAACACATATGGTCTGGGTCTCCCAATACGGAACTATAAGAAAAAGAATTTACGGTAAGTAACAAAATTCTCTTTTTTTGGGGGACAGATCCCACCATGGATACCACTATGAAAAATATTCCAAATTAATGAACTTATGCCTCTACTTCCTGATCACAGGTTTAGGCTTTTGAGTATCTTTAAGCCACTTCAGGTTTCTAAAACCACCAACCAGTTAAAAGAAGTGACCGGTCCATTCTTCTTATGTTTTCCACTCGATAAACGCTCGGTACTTTACAATGCAGATCAATGGGAAGGCTCAGAAGATGCCCCGACGTCTTTTGTTGTGTTTTACCATAATTTTTTCTTAAAAGCGCCATATAAATGTGTGACAAAAACAATGGGAAAACACACAAAAAAAAAAAATAAACAACAAAGATGGTCAAAACCATAGAAAAAATGATAGGAAAGGACTGTAAAACTACACAGGAGATGGGAAAAAACGCCATGGTTTTCAACAGCTGCTGGCCGTATAGGGACGTGGTCTGATCATACCACATCTCTTAGGCACGGGAGGATGCAAAAGAGTTTACAGACATTACAGCATGGGATGATAGCTGATTTTTTATGTGAAGTAAAACATTTCCCTGCCTGTTTTTTTTTTTTTTTTTTTTTTAAAACAATGTTTTACCTCAAAGAAATAATAATTTGCGATCCAGTGCTGTAATTTCTGTATACTTTTTTACTTCTTCCCCGGCCCAGGAGATGTGGTATGACTCGACCATGTCCCTGTACGGTCAGACACGAACATTACACAGTACATAGAAGTGCACATATATAAGATTATCTCAGCACAGGAACCTTTTTTTTTTCAACATATTATTTTTTGTAATTTATTATTTATCCAAGACCTGTAAATTAAAATAAACTTTGTTCATGGGAAAACCCCTTTACGGTTATTTGGTGGGGATTCTCTATGCAGAAAATTTGCAACGTAATGCTGCCCAAGCTAATTTAACTAGTTGGCAAATCTCATGTATACATTGTTGTACATGGTTTCTGTAGTGCAGCATGTCAGATGTTTGTGTGGAATTCAGCATGGATTTTATCCATTTGCCATGAAAAGGGATGAAATCTGCACCAAAATTCTAACGTAGGAAGTACAAATGAGCAGACCCATTGAAGTTCTGGTTCAGTTTAGGACCCATACTTGACCTGAACCCCAATGGAAGTCACTAATTGGGCAGTTTGGGTCTCCGCTTACATGCAGCCAGTGATAAATAGATCACTTATGGGGGAAGGTTGGGTTTTCCATTTATTTATTTATTTATTTTTTTTTTGGAGGGAGGGTGCACAATACATCTAATTACTCTGACATTACCCCCAGTGATTCAAACACTGTAGCGGCTCACGCAAACTGTGTTCGAGCACATCAATGCTTGCTCAAGGAGTTTGCATACGTGAAGCACCTGATCTCAAACACTGATTTTTAAGGAAAGCCCGTGTTTGGTTCGACCACTGATCCTCTGATTCGCTCCTCTCTTTTATGAAGCACAGATTTTGCTGCAGATATATCCACACCAATTCTGCAGTGTGTAAACTAAGTCTTCATTGTCACATGTTCATTTAGAGGTCCCTTTTTTCCCCTTCTTTTTCACCTATGACAATAATACATTCCCTACATAAGGTTTTTTATTATCATTTGCAGAAAAGAAAAAATTTGCAACTTCACAAAATGATTTTCTTCATTTTTAGAATCCGTGCACAATTTGATATTTGCAGCATCACAAGCTAAAAAACGTGATTAAATACTATTCAGTGACTTAGTGCTTGCTATCATGTTATGGGTATAAACACACTCAGTATGAGACTGTGGTGCGGCCAAAAATTGTGTTGTCATGCAATTTACCACATATTGGTGCGGATTATATATAGATTTTTTTTTCTTCAAATGGTTACACCAACTTTGCAGGTTAACAGCAGTTTGCACAGCCGCAAATATATACACATACATACATATACACACACATATACACTCACATACACAAACACTTATTTTATTTTTCAAGCATACAGTTAAATATTGCAGCAATTTTTTAGCTCAGACTTGTGCTCCCCTCTCTGCACTTCAGTTATGAACCCCTGGATATAAACTGCAATGTTCTGCATGTTGACGATGGTGAAGCATGTTGAAAGGCAAATCATATTACAAATGTGGGGTTTTATTTTTACTGTAGAAAAATGTACATAAAAATGAGACAAGCTTTTAAGGCCTTGTATAAATTCACATACTTAACAGTGTGTGGCTTTAAAGTGGTCCAAAGGACTCGAGAGTGAAATTAGTGTTTTCACAGAGAAAAAAAAATGGTCAAGCGCGGTCCTGATCATTTCACTCACTATACTGTTATTTCTGTTCTCGTCAGCTCTTTAGATCTTAATATGATTTTTATTGCAAAAAATGCACAACTTCATTTTGTCTTCAAGGGTGCAAAAACCCCACATCCAGGGGTGCTGGAAGCTGACCTCCAGCTTAGGAGTTATAGGTCCGCCTTGCAGGGCATGCTGGGATTTTAATTAATAGCAAAATGTTTACTGCAGCTGGTCTGAGCCCCTGGGTGCTGTGCGGTTGGAGAGTTTAATGCTTCGAATAGATTAATTGTCAGATAAGCTTTATGACCTTGCAGAATTTCTGAATCAGATCATTCCAAGCTGGGGTTAGAAGGCTTTGATATTAACGCAGGTTTTCTCTGTATCAGTATTATCGTGCTACAGCTACATGGATTGTATTGGACATTTATCATCTTACTTGCAATTCGTGGAAATTGTTGAAATTTTATTTATCCCTATATGACCCAGAAGGTCTTTTACGGTCCTGACATCTATGTTATGAAACAGTCTGCTTTGCTACTTCCTACTAGTATCTTTGTCTTACTGAGCGCTTACTAGCAATGAACACAAGATGCCATTGCTCAGTGATAAGTGCAGGTTTTCGAATTGGAATTTTGCCATAATATTTATCTGTTTTCTTTCATTTTTGCAAAGTGGGAGTATAGAGTGATTCATGTTATCAAGAACAGAAGACCAAGTATTGTCTGTCAGGCTCTTTCACATATCCTTTTTTTCAGTGTTTATAAACCTTTGTTAAAAACGAGACATGAATTTCAAGCATTTTCTAGTGTTTTTCCAAGCATTTGAGATGCTATTTTCATTTTGTCAAGTATGAAACAATTTTTTTTCTTTCTCTAGTTTTTTTTTAAAGGAGTATTATCTCATTATTACATTTCTTTTGACAGCATGAAAATAATAAGCAAGTTTGCAATAGACTTGCTTTTTCTGTCTGCTCTCAGTCTCCTGCTGTGAGAAGTTTTCGTTTACATAATATACAGCTTGTTTCCAATATGAACCACCAGAGCTTGACGAGTATGTGCAGGTATTATATTCCAGGAGAGGCGTTAACAGTTAAGCTAAGATCTAAGTCAGCTCTCACTAGCCAATTAATTTCTAATCAGCAGTTTGTTACTTACCCATCTACACGGGAATGCCCCGCTTAAGCCCACTGATTGGCTATTGCACCGTCCAGGTGAAGTCAGTGAAACAGCCAATGTCCGACACTGACAACAGCAGCAGAGACTCGCTACTAGGCTGGAGTCACACTTGCATATGACTCGCCTGAGTGCAATGTGAGAAAATCTTGCATTGAACTCAGTCTTATGTAAGACAATACTGCAGCTCAGATCTGCGAGTTTTTCCACAGCCCTAAACGGACTGAAGAAAAATTTGCAGCATGCTGATTGTCTGCAAAAGCCGTGTCACTCGCACCCATTCAAGTGTATGGGTGTGAGAGAAACATCGGACTGCGTTCAGATGTTATCCCAGTGCAGTGCAACATACGCACAGGCTGACAATGGAGGAGATGGGGGACTAACCCCTCCCTTTCCTCCACAGCGTCCGCCCTCTCCTTCGCAGCTGTGACCCGATCGCAGGATTGGGTCACAGTCGCATGACATTTGGCTCACGCTCACAGTAGAGCCTGAGCCGAGGGTCATTAGCATATTGCATACGTTGCTCTCGCATCTGATGCCATACGCTAATGTGACGCCATCCGTAGACCCAGGGAAGGCAAGTACAGCTTTGTTTCTTTATAGCAAACTGCAATCTGGGGAGAAATTTAAGGGTCGTCTGTCAGCACAGAATGAATGCTCAAACGAAGTCCAGGTGCTCGATGCACCCTTCATGTGACCAAACATTAAAGTGCAATTTCCCACCTACTTGCTTCCCATGTATCTACCCCCTGACCCTCGTCTTTGATTGAGAGCTCTGGCGTTACAGCGCTAATGACATAGAAGGGCGAGATGAATTGAAAACAAGTAGGTGGGAAGGTGCACTTAGGTTTGGCCATGCCAAAGGAGCACTGATCGCCTCTACTTGGTTTGAACAGTCATTCTGTTTGAAAGTGAACATTGTCAGCAGAAGGAAAGTAGGAGTGCCTTTTCACTCCTCGAAACGAAACATCAACCAGTAAGGAGATTGCAGAGCTGTGAGCTCCGAAGACAACTTGAGAATATTCGAATATCCCTTTTTACTTCTTTAGAGATATACCCAAAGCATGCTGTGCTTTGAAAAGAAAAAAACTCCTCGGAGTCAAATTATGCCATCAGTCAAAACACTTCGTCCCCGATTTATCGAAGCATTACACAAACATTTTGCCAAAGACACAGTTGCCCAATTTTTTTTTTTTTAAATATTATTTTCTTTTTAACTTATAGCATTTTCCAGCACGTTTTGCTTTGCTCTGCCAACAAAATGTGCAGAGCAAAGGGCAGGATGGGGGCGCTGCATAACGACTACCAGTTGTCAGATTTTTGAAGAGCGGCGGCATTCTCTATACCACAAATCCTACTCCAGTCCCCAACAGAGGCACACTGCACTTTGCTCCTTGACTGATTCATTAAGAGGCATGCACCTCTGCATGGATCAGGAGCTTCACACCCCACAATGACCCCTCATCAAAAATGTGGTCTTGATGTATTGTGGGGTCTTCATTTTTAGTGCGTAATTCATGATACTATTTGTCTCCTAAAATTACCTACTTTTTGAAAAAATAAATGTTAAACATTTTTTTCTGATCTCACGCCTCCCCTCTTTCACCACTCGGCACAGTTCTGGAAGTCCTCACCAGTACGTCAGTGAGTCCTCTCCAGTCTGCAGGTTACTATGAATCCTGTGTGTGCTGTAATCTCTATTTCTACACGCTGTTAAACGTTTTTTGTTTTGTTTTTTTTTTGTTTTTTTTAATGAGTGAGATAAAAATTTTTTTTTACAGGCGATTAAATCCCTTTTAGGGTCTCTCACACTTTATGTATAATAAATCAGTCCGACTTTTATCTACAAAAGTTGGACGAGTGAAAGCAGTTTGGTGTTCCATATGTCATGCCATTTTATTTATTTTTTTCTCAGCAGCTATTATTCTGAAATCATTTACAGGACCATTTACAGTGTCCTATGCTACAGAATGATGATGCATCTGTAAAAAAAAAAAAGCAGACAATATAGTAATGGTCCATGTGCAGTCTGTGTTTTTTTTTTTTTACTTCGCACCCATTGACTTGCATAGGTGAGTTTCTGCCATTTTACACAACAATATGCAGCATGATGAGATTTATTCCTCAGGCCGAAGATAGCTGAAGAAGAACTCTTAGATCAGCACTGACTCATTGAATAACATTGGTGGCAGTGCAATCTTATTTTTATTGAATTACACGTAGCGTATTTATACTCAGATGTGAGCAAACCCTTATTGTAACAGTTTGCTACGGTGTTTTGGACTAAAGATATGGCTATAAATGCACTCTTGGAAAGCGAATGACATACACTTTATATGTACCCATATGTTTTCATTACCCAATGGAAACGTAAGGAATGTCAGTTTTGGCCTCCTTCTGGCAGGTATATGTCCATCTACTGCAAAAAGAGGTATGGAACAGCATAGTAGACTCCGATATTCCGTAGGACAGTTCCCTGAAACTTCCTGCAGGCTGAAAATAAAAGCCGGGGCATGTAAGTGATTCACACTGTCCCTTGGGGATAGAAATTTGTCCCATCTTTTTGCCTGTGCCATCACTTGTGGTTTCCAGCTGTATACCCTACTTTTAACATGTGTGAATTGAAATATCAATATGAGCAACAATACCAATAACTTTTATGGTGGCACAATCAATCTCAATTAATTATAAAACCCTGATTCTTGTTTTATTTGCATTGATTAATAATTATTGATTGATGATTTTTTTTTGTATATCAGCAGTTCATAGTTTTACTGATATGCAAAATAAGCCTTTGTACAGCATCTCCCTCCAGCCCAATCTGACAACAGGCGCAGTCTGCTGTACGCTGAATTGGTCAATTGCTGAGCTAAGTTTTTGATGCAAAGCAAAAATCATTCATGTCTCCCATTATAAATAATACAGTATGTCTTGTACAATACCTGCTGGATGATGAACTGTGTACATCAGCCTTTGTGTGCGATATCAGGTATCACTGTAATACCTCAGTTTACAAGGCAAACAAGAAGCAAATGTTAGAATATTTTGTATCATATGTAATCAACATTATGTATTCAAACACACACCTACATGTATGCAACCCGACAATCGTGCTTGACAATTTTTCAGCCTGTCAGAAGTTTCCATCTTCATAAATATGACCAAAAATGATATCTGATTTTGATACAAGTCCTAAAAGTTGATAATGAAGAACCCGTGGGTGACCAGTTTTATTTAAAGGGAACCTGTCACCAGTTTTTTCGGTATTAAACCAAAATTATCACCTTCGGCAGCTCCTGAGCTGCATTCTAATGAAGGTGTACCTTGTTCCCTTACTCCTCTTGCAGACCTCAGAAATAACTTTATAAACTCTGACCGCCACATATGCTAATGACCTGTTCGGGTCAGATGGGCGTGCTCATTTTCGGCTTCTGTCCCTCCTGCCGCTGTTCGCCATCCTCCTTTCGTGATTGACATGGATGACGCCTCTGTCATCATCCACGTTGCTGTGCCAAATCTCAGGCCTGTGCAAAGTCATTCCTGGCTCGCGCAGACTCAGTTCGCTGTGCCCCATCGCGGGCTGGGCCGAAAACATAGTTGCCCTCGCGCGAACTGCTGAGGTCTTTGCACAGGCGCAAGATTATGGTCCTGCACATCGCCGACTATAATCTCGCGCCTGCGCAAAGACCTCACCAGCTCGAGCGAGGGCAACTTCTAAAGCAACTACAGGCCTCTCACATTTGATAATAATGTTAATGTTAATGTTAATGTTCATGAGCCCCCATCAAGACACTGAACCGCAATGATGTTCATGGAAGGAGAAAGCCGCAAGTAAGAAGACTACTAGGAAAATTATTTATGGATGGATTAGACTAAAATATACCTTGGTTTCAATGAGAAGTGTTCTGTTTGGAGAAAGAAGACCATCGCATTATACCATAAAAAGGGCATACTGCTTTATCTGTGAAACAGAGTTGTGGTAGTATCATGGTTTAGGCCTTTTTGCTGCATTGCAGCCAGGACAGCTTGCAATCATTGATGGAATAATGCATTATGATTTTTATCAACCAATTCTAAAACAAAATGTCAGGACATCTGTACATGAGCTAAATCTCAAGAGAATAGGTCTTGAAGTAAAGGTCCAGTCACACTAAGCAACTTACCAGCGATCCCAACAACGATAGGGATCGCTGGTAAGTTACTAGGAGGTTGCTGGTCACACTGCGACGCTCCAGCGATCCCACCAGCAACCTGACCTGGCAGGGATCGCTGGAGCGTCGCTACACGAGTTGCTGGTGAGCTCACCAGCAACCAGTGACCAGCCCCCAGCGCCGCGTGGAAGATGCTGCGCTTGGTAACTAAGGTAAATATCGGGTAACCAACCCGATATTTACCTTGGTTACCAGCGCACGGAGCTACACGTGCAGGGAGCAGCGCACACTGAGCGCTGGCTCCCTGCTCTCCTACTTACAGCACACATCGGGTTAATTACCCGATCTGTGCTGCAGCTAAATGTGCAGGGAGCAGCGCACAATGCTTGGCGCTGGCTCCTTGCTCTCCTAGCTACAGCACACATCGGGTTAATTACCCAATGTGTGCTGCAGCTAAATGTGCACAGAGCAGGGAGCAGCGCACAATGCTTAGCGCTGGCTCCTTGCTCTCCTAGCTACAGCACACATCGGGTTAATTAACCCGATGTGTCCTGCAGCTACATGTGCACAGAGCAGGAGCCGGCACTGACAGTGAGAGCGGCGGAGGCTGGTAACAAAGGTAAATATCGGGTAACCAAGGACAGGGCTTCTTGGTTACCCGATGTTTACATTGGTTACCAGCCTCCGCAGAAGCCAGCTCCTGCTGCCTGCACATTAGTTGTTGCTGTCTCGCTGTCACACACAGCGATCTGTGCTTCACAGCGGGACAGCAACAACTAAAAAATGGCCCAGGACATTCAGCAACAACAAACGACCTCACAGCCGGGGCCAGGTTGTTGCTGGATGTCACACACCGCAACATCGCTAGCAACGTCACAAAAGTTGTTCGTTAGCAGCGATGTTGCTAGCGATGTTGCTTAGTGTGACGGGGCCTTAGGAGAGCTACCCAAAGCACATGGAAATGTAGAAGGACTGGAAGTGAGCAGTTCATGGGAAGTGGAGGGGGTATACATCCAATATAACAGATTTGAAGCTGTTTCATGGAGTAATTTTGTCCCAATCTTCCCTAAGTCGATGTGCAGGACTAAACATTATCACATATATTTCAATCAAGTTATTGCTGCATATGAAGGTCACAGCAGATACTGAAGGCAAAGGTTCACATACTTTTACCACACAGACATATTGTACTGGATAATTTTTCTCTAAATAAATTCAAAGTATAATTTTTTGACACCTTTGTTCAATTTGGCTCTTTTTATCTACTTTTAGGACTTGAATTAAAATCTGATTTAGTTTTAGGTCAAATTTATGCAGAAAGTTGGACAATTTTGAAGGGTTCATTATTGCCTTTTCAGCGGTGTTTTTTTGCCATAAATAACTCTATTTTTGTCTTTGATTTGCAACAAATTCATCAGAGTTTGCACTTTTTTTTTTTAAAAGTTGTATTTTATCATTTAATTTTCCAACTTTTGTATGTTTGCTATAGTCAGCAGTGGAGTATTGCAGGGATCTGTGCTAGGACCATTTTTTTTAATCTCTTTATTAATGACCTTGTGGATGGGATTGATAGTAAAGTGTCAGTGTTTGCTGATGACACCAAACTATGTAGGATATTAAAAACTGACCTTGATAGTACAATGTTACAAAAAGATCTGGATCTGATGTCAGAATGGGCAGATACTTGGCAAATGAAATTTA
Source organism: Anomaloglossus baeobatrachus (assembly GCF_048569485.1). NCBI lineage: Eukaryota > Metazoa > Chordata > Amphibia > Anura > Aromobatidae > Anomaloglossus > Anomaloglossus baeobatrachus. The sequence goes on along the minus strand of NC_134356.1, from coordinate 425,464,086 downwards.
ATGCTGGCAAATGTAAAGTAATGTACCTAGGACATAGTAATCCTATAGCTGCGTATACATTAAATGGAAGTAAACTTGGGACTACAGAACAGGAGAAGGACTTGGGTTTTCTCATTACAAATAAGCTGAGCAGCAGCGCTCAATGTCAGGCAGCAGCTGCTAAAGCAAATAAGATTCTAGGGTGTATAAAAAGAGAGATTAGATCCCGTGATCCCAACGTATTGTTACCCCTCTATAAATCACTTGTAAGGCCACATCTGGAATATGGGGTCCAGTTATGGGCTCCACATTTTAAAAAGGACATTCAGAAGTTAGAGTCAGTTCAAAGGCAGGCAACTAGACTATTACAAGGAATGGAAGGTCTCCCATATGATGAGAGACTGAAAAAGTTAGATATGTTTAGCTTAGAAAAAAGACGTCTCAGAGGAGATCTCATTTATATGTATAAATACATGTGTGGTCAATATAAAGGACTGGCACATGACTTATTTCTTCCAAAGACAATACTAAGGACCAAGGGGCATACACTGCGAGTGGAAGAAAAGCGATTCCGGCAGCTAAATAGGAAAGGGTTCTTTACAGTTAGAGCAGTCAGACTGTGGAATGCCCTACCACAAGAGGTAGTAATGGCAGATACTAGAACAGCTTTTAAAAAAGGGCTGGATGATTTCCTCGGTACACACAACATTGTTGGTTATAAATGACTTAGTGACAAAATGTAATTGGTGAAGGAAGGTTGAACTAGATGGACCTAGGGCTTTTTTTCAACCTATGGAATTAACTATGTATCATTTTAGTTTTTCCAAATGTTTTGGAGCAGGTGCAGATGGCTGTAAATACCCTCATCAGAGAGAATCTGGCCGATTTATGCAAATGACACTCTAGTCAAACACTGATAAGAGTTTGATCTGAGTGTCAGCATAGTGTGACCTGGTGAGAATGGGAGCACCCTGGGGAGAGAATGGAGAACAACATTTTTCCATCTTCTCCATTCTGTGTGTATGTTGGAATCGGACTGCCCTCACATTTCATCACAGTACAGCTCGTTGATTTCTACACACTCATTGACTTGCATTGCCAAGTACAATCTGAATATCGGATCACACGTGGACATGCATTTTCCACAGACACTGAGGAGAAGAATCTGACATGCAAGTGATCCCCGTACCCGTAGACGAACAGTGGTCCAAGTGCGATATGATTCTTTGCCCCTGCCCTTACCCTGGTTCATCAAATTTATTTTTTTTAATTTACTTCATTCCCCCCAGCTTGCATGTTTTTGCATCTAAAAAGACACAATAAAGTTAACGTGAAATAAAGATAATCTATTACGTAGCACAATATTTATGAACTGTCGCCATTTCAAAAAAATACGACTGAAAAAATATGTGTAAAAAAACAAAAATCCATTTTAAGGGTATTTGCTCCATATCAGGACCCACTGCATTCTGGATGCGGTGATTCTTGACCGGGGCGCTGCGGTCTCTCGCTGTGTTCTGCCTGTGGAGAACGTTTGCGACTCTGCAACAAAGAATTGACATACTGCGGCTTGCGAAGCTGCACCGCAGGTCCGTTTCGCTGTGGGCAGTACATGTACAATGGACATGCGATTTCTAGACATCCCATCCACTGTTCTTGTACTGTCCAACGCAGCATTTTGGACGCAGAGATAATATGCTGCATCCAAAACGCAGTGAACCCTGATCGTGGGCACGTAGCCTAATGATGAATTTGGGTCCAAGTTTATTTTGCACGATCTGAACTACAATAGGCAATCTGATTAATGTCCCGGCTTGTTCATGTGGTTTTATACACATTGTATGCAAAATAATTACAAAAAAATATCTGACTTTATAAGAATTGTAAAAAAGAAATGACAGTGAGATTTCGAGAATGACACACAATGAGCAGGAAGAGTTATTGCAGAATGCAAAGTGGCAGGTACAGCAAAACACAGAATGACACATGCAGTAATACAGCTCTATAGGATGGAAGGATACAAGCTGACATTGATGGAGGCACAGGCTGGCACTGCGGAGATAAACGTGGAAGCAGACGGATTGAAGTTGGAAGCTACATGTTAAAAAAGCATCTGTCAAAACAGGTTGAAGGCAAGAATTGTAGGCATTGCTGAGACTAGCTTAGTTCCGCAAGGCACAGATTAAGGGATGATCTGTCACAGTCTTAATAGACAGTCATATGATTTCACAGAAGTAAATGTCCACTAACGTTTTCAGAGGTATTTCTTCTCTTAGTATCAGTTGTCTCTGACAGTGCAACACAGTTTCTATTATACGGCAACGTGTGCTCCATTGTGATCCTGGCCCACCGGGCTATGTAGGTGTGTAGTGCAGCCAAGACAACTTATTTATACTGTCGGTATACTATTGTAAAGTGCAAAGTCCGGGTCCATAATATAGCTAGATCATGACCTGAACTTTCCACTTTAACCCATTCACTGTTGGGGGATTTTTTTTAGACTTTTTTTTTTTTTTTTTTTTAATTTTTTCTGCCTCCGGAGGCTCGAACAGTTTTTGCTCATTGATATGTACAAATAAAATCTAAATTGCTGAAAAGTTGCTATATCCTCAAACCTATGTTTTCTGAAAGAACAAGTCACATTGTGAAAAATGCCACACTCTCCACAATTTGTGACAGTTTTTCTGTACCACGATTATTAAGGGAACATATTTACCGTATATAGTATTTATTTCTGTTTTCCTATGTTTGCACAATACAAATACTGTATGGGGGGATGGGATACATTTTTTTGGCACCATGTTCTTGGAGACTTAACAAAGCTGTATGAGGGCTTATTTTTTTAGGATGAGTTTTAATTTTTAGCTATTTGGGGAATATGTGACTTTTTGATCACTTTTTGTTTCATCGTTTAAACAACATGATGTAAAAATAGCAATTCTGACTTTTTTTAAGGCGTTCACAAAGTGGGATAAATGGTATGCTCTTTTCTCAGTTTGGGTTGCTATGGACATGATGATGCAGAGTATGTATAGTTTTGTTTTATCACATGTAGGCTGGGGCCACACGAGCATTAATGTGAGTGCATCGCTTGACACTCTGCTCCTGCTCTTCTGCGAGTGTAAGCCAAGTGTCATACCACTGTGATGTGATCCTGCGATGGGATCACAGCCGCTGAGGAGAGGGAGGGACTAATCTCCCTATCTCCTCCATTATCAGCTCATGCGTATATCGCACTGCACTTACGTGTAATGCGAATGAAGTGCGATGTTTTTCTCGCACCCATAGACTTGAATGGGTGTGAGTGAAAGCTAATCGGATTCCACCGACAAAAAAAAAAAAATCGACCCCATAGACTAATATTGGTCCAAGTAGAATGCAATTTTTTTTTCATTGCATTCCCATTGCTCCGTTTTACTCACCGTGTGTCCTTAGCCTCACAATAAAAAATAAAGACAAAGTTTTGTGTGCTGCCAGATTGTAAGAGCTGTAGTTTTTTTTTTTTTTTTCTAATTATTATAATTTTATTTACTTTTTGATTGAACTGCGTAACAGCTTATTTTTTTTCTTTTCCATTTATTTTATGGTGTTTTAACTGGAGCATTAAGCAATAACTAAGTTTTATAGTTTGGGTTATTACAGACAGGGGATGCCATATATTTATTTATAATATAATATTTTTCTATAAGAAAATACTGAAAAAACAAAAATGTATTTTAAATTTCTTTTCATGATTTTTTTTTATCTTTGTAACATTGTTAATTGACTTTGCAGGGGTGATGCACAGCTACTATTATACAGGGACAGGAGCAGATCACTCCCAATCTCCCTCTTGACCCTGCTGCAGCTTACCAGCACCACACAGCCTCCATCTTCCCTCTCCCTTAGTCCCTTAGTGTGCACTGGCTTAAGTGAGGGTGGGGGGGAAGGGGGGAGGGGAGTCACAATCAAGTTGTTTAGTTTTTTGTTTGTTTGTTTTTTATGTTGAGGACTTCAGCTTGAAAATGAGATCTGAAGCACCGCTGTAGTCTTGACCCAGGTTGAAATCTCACAGCTTAGGCCGGGCTCACACTGGTGTATGGCATCGGATGTGAGATGCTAATGACACTCTGTTCAGGCTCTTCTGTGAGCATGATCAGAGTATCATTATACTGTGCTCAGAGTCTCTCACATCCAAGAATTGAATCACAGGTGAGGGGAAGGTGGAGAGATTAATCTTCATCTTCTCTATTACCTTTCTCTGCGTATATCTGACTACACTCAGATGATGTCAGTGCAGTCTGAATGTTTCACACGCACCCACAGACTTGTATGGGTGCAAGTGAGCCAAAATATGCCCGCTCACACGTCCTTAACTACCCAAGTGCCGCACTGAAAGGAAATAGGTTTCTGACACTAAAACACTTAGGGGTACATCCACATAGGATGAATATAATATATACCAGAACATTCTGACATTTATTCTTCATGCCGAACATGATTCTGGTCTACTATAAGATTAGCACCATGTGCCTGTATTCATCCCTCCATGATATTTGGACTCTAAGCTTTTATCGGTGCGCCCCTCTTATTGTGTCTCATTGTTTTTAGTACTTGACAATTAGAGAAATAATACAAGTAAAATGTGGAATGTGTTGTGCTACATAATTTTTGCCCATTTTATTCCTTCACCCCCAGCATTATCTGTATGGCTCCTAATTATGTTCTATTGAGACTGATCAGACAGTGACTCTGTTTTCATCTTTGTATGTCTCCACTAACTGATGTGCTGATTAAAGGGGACGCGGGGTAGAGGTTTATAAAGTAATTAGGAATCTGTCAACAGCTCTGGCCATACAGTGAATTAGCGTCTCTGCTGGAGTCCCCTTACTGACAGCCCTGATACATATTTATCACCTGATGAAAATGAGCTGCGACTCCTGCCTCCTCAACGTTTGCCTGGAAGTCTGCACAATGGCTACAACAGAACCTTTCTTGGTCTTTTCAGCACTGAGCTTTTACCTGTACTTCTTTTATGGCTGTGTGCCTGAGTGTAAAGTGAGAAATGCTCCATCCTTATGCTAATTTTGGGGAGCAGATGGTACACTAATAGTCATGCAGAAACATTTGCTCTGGGTAAAATGAAGTTGCTCTGAGATTTTTCTTTATTTACTGGGAATGCACTGGAGAGATGTTCCTTCTCCCCTCTGATTTTGGGGGTCACAACAACAGACCGCACAATATGTACAGATCTTGCTGACTATTTGAAGGTGCTTCAATGCTAAACCCTTGTAGAAAAGTGATTTAGCACCTGTTTCCGTACATTAATGCGTTCGCTTGTCCCTTATCTGGGAGGCTTGCTCAGTGACACTTAGTACATGCCAGGGTATTTTCCTAAAAGAATCCTATATAGCTCACTATATGATTTTGTTGTGACTTGTAAGTCAAATTATTAACCCAGTGCCCCTGCATCCTTAACAAAGTGGTTATCCAACGGAGTCTGCCCAAATGGTGTTACCAGTCAGTAACCAGTTAGTCAGTATGTGGAAGGGCCATAATACCGCAGAATCTCGCTTTTTGCACTTTCACTGCATGGGGGGCTGTGGGATCCTGCACCCTGGAAGTTTACACCTGACTTGCTTGGACGTCTTTGGCATTAGGGACACTCCTGGCCACTTTTTATAACATGTATTTATTCATCACTCTGATTTTCTAAAGGGATTTTCAGATAATGTGTGTCCCCAGCTACAGTTTAAAACCCTCCTCAAAACCGAACAAACGTGCCATACTCTCCTCCCTGGGTCCACTGGCGACTCCGCTGCTGTGCCCAGTATCAGGTATAGGTGCTGACATCACACTGACAGCGTGGCAGACAATTATTGAGCTCAGTGGCTCTACAGGGGGCGAGCTTTGCCAGTGTAGACAAATAGACTGTTGCTTTATGTGATCTCAGCACTTCAGTCAATGCCAGATACATTGGGGACTCGCCGGTGGACCTGAGGAGAGTGAGTACAGCATAGGTTTTTGTTTTTTTTACAAAATGCACCCAGGCCAAACATTATCTTAAAAGGAACATACCCTTTAAATAAAAAAAAAAAAATGAAAAAAGGCAGCCACAAGCTGGTAATTGGTATTCTTCAAGGCAACATTACTGATGAGATTAAAATACCCAAATCTACTGCTATGTACTGCATCAAGGTTAGATAAAAAAAAGTACTATACTGAATGCAAATCCGAAATGTTTCTCCTTCATTTCACGTCCCGGCTGTATGTTTTTCTCGTATCTCCGGTTCCTTTAGCTGATCCTGTATGCTTTTGTATGTGGAGTGTTAGCCGCTGCTGGACTTGGTGGCTAGCCTGCGGTGTGCTAAAGGGATTTTCTTTGCTAATTGGGCACGTTTTTGTTTATTTTCCTTGTTCCTGCCTGCTTTTGGGCCTGTGAGTTAATAACTGCAAACACCCGTCTGCTGCTTTCTCAGTTACCACCTCTTGACGCGTGGCAGCAGGTCTTTCAGTCTGTCAGCGAGTTAATGATCTAAGCTCCCCTTGTGGCAAGAAACACTTTAGAGCTGGCACCTGGTTAGTGCCCATCTTTGTGGTTTTGGAGACGTCTTCTGCACATGTAACAATATTAAATGTAATATTTTGTGCACAATCCACTTCTGAGGATAATTTAACACCCGACATGACTGTTGTAATGAAGTGCAAAGCACAGAGAATACATTTTCTAGCATTTAACTTGAGGTGTCGTTTAGGTCTACTTTCTGTACTGCTGATGTCTTGGCCCAGTCAAATTAGGTGCTTTGAAACTATCAGTAGGTATGAAATATTAATGTCATGGCTTATGGAGCCTTACAATACAGGCTTTATTTTCTGTATTCTGTAGGGGACATTTATAAAGGAAAGGCTTACTGTCTGATTTGTGAAAGTATTAAAATGTTTACATGTTTCTCCACAAGGCACGTAATCATGCTTGATGCCTCAGGCTACTTTCACACTTGCGTTGGACGGCTTCCGTAGCATTGCGTTGTGTGACGGATGCAACAGATGCGTTGCATATAGTGGCACAACAGATGCTACAGATCAGACAAAACAACGGAAAGCTTTTTTTTTTATTTATTTTTTTTTCTTCTTTACCGTTTTACCGGCAGCTGAGCGCTCTCAAATGCCGGCGGCCGGGCGCTGAGCTGATCGCTCTCAAATGCCGGCGGCCGGGCGCTGAGCTGATCGTTCGGCCGCCGAGAATGTGTGCGGGGGGCGGAGTGAGGAGTGGGTGGAGTCGAGCGGGCCATGGCGCTGAGGACAGTTGAGTGTGTGTGTGTGTGTCTGTCTGTGTGTGTGTACATACATGTGGAGTGCGGGAGGGGGCGGAGCCAAGCGGGGAAGTGTCGGGCTCCCTGCCATGTAGCGAGGGTAAATATCGGCCAAGCACTTTGCTTGGTTACCCGATATTTACCTTGGTTATGGGTGCAGGGACCCAGAGAGAGCATGCACAGTGAAATCCTACGGATTGTGTTGCTCAAAAAAAGTTACATGCTGCGTTCCTTCCGCCCGACGCAGCGTCAAAATAACGATGCTGCGTCGTCCAGCGGATGCAACGCTGACACTTGCGTTACAGTGTGTCGTCCATACAAGTCTATGGAGAATAGCGCAGTGCGTTAACGGACTGCGCTATTCTCCATAGTGACGGACTCCGCTGAACTCAAGTGTGAAAGTACCCTCAGCTACTCGTGCTTTAGAAAAATAGCATAGGGCTTTCTCAAATTTACCATTTCTGACGAACGCCAGATTTGTCTCAGTATTTATACTGAAATATTAAGGGGATTGTTGGCTACTTTAACATTGATCACCTATCCTTAGGATAGGTCATCAGTGTCTTATTGGGTGGGGTGCGGCAACCGGCACTCTGCTGATCAGCTGTTCTCTGTGCCGGTGGTGGCAGCAGGTGACCGGAAATGCTCAGTTTGAGTGCTACCCCACAGTCAGGTACTGCACATCTGCTTCATATTTAAATTATTAGGAGGCAGAAGTGCAGTACTTGGCCATGACCATTATCAGTTGATGGGACAGCTCCAAAACTGAGCATTTTCGGCGGCCACCGGCGCCAAAAATAGCTGATTGATGGGCGTGTCGGACTCCTGTCGATTAGACATTGATGACCTATCATAAGCCTAGGCCATCGAGGTTAAAGTATGGACATCCACCCCTTCACGAGCACGGATGTATGTCCTTGGTCGCCTCCATTCGGTTACTGCTGGCAAGCCCGCTGTATTGCCTGTACATGTCTGCTGTTCTGATCAGCAGACATGTGTGACTAACGGGCGCAAGTGGATTGGAAATCCGCCCGCCCTGTTAACCCCTTAGAATGCGCTGTCAAACACTGACAGCGAGATTTAATGGGCACTTGCATTTTGTGAGTGATTTAAATTAATTCTTCTTCTTTTTCTTCTTTTTCTTTTTCCACAGCTGCCTCAAACTACTGTATTATTTTGAGGATCAGACTCTTTGATAGTTGCTATGTTTCCATGATCAGTGTCCATTCAGTTTTTGCACCTTTTAGTTTACTTTTGTTTTCTTTTATTGCATTTTTGTCGCTGCATTATCACATTTTTGTCTCTGACGCATCATCCTTTAATTTAAGCAGTTTCATTTCTAAACTTCCTGGTATTGACATTGAGGCGTGGATTACCTGCGTTTTATGATACATTTCTGCCACGTAACACACACCACAAACGCATATACTTTTTCGTATCTATTGCAAGTCTATGGAAAATTCCACAAAGAAGATTCAGTGTACCCTCAGGTAAAATTGATATGGTGCGACTTGTTAGGCTGCTTTCACACCTCCGGTTTTTGCTATGCGGCACAATCCGGCACTTTGCAGGAAAATCGCAACCGTTTTTTTTTTTGCTGCCGGTTGCGATTTTCCTGCATAGACTTTAATTAGTGCCGCATTATGCCACATGGCCTTGCGTTCCGTCCGTTTTTTTGCCGCATGCGGCAGATTTAGCCGATGCGGCGGCCGGATGGAACGTTGCCTGGCACGTTTTTCGTGCGGCAAAAAAACCCGCATCGCGCCGCACTTTTCAATGCATGCCTATGGCGGCCGGATGCGGCGCGATGCGTCAATAACCGCATCCGGCCGCCGCATGCGGTTTTTGCCACTGCGCATGCTCAGTAGCATGCCGCAAGCGGCAAAAACCGGACTGGCCACAAAGGAAAAACTTATGCAAAGGATGCGGTGTGTTCACCACATCCGTTGCATAGCTTGCACAGCCGGATTGAGCCGCAGAGCTCAAGCCGGATGTGTGAAAGTAGCCTAAGGCTACCTTCACACATTTAGTTTTTTTTTTACAAAAGTCACAATCCGTTTTGTGACTGATGCGATGGATCAGTCGCAGATTGAGGTACAACTGATGCGACGGATCCCTATAAAAAAAAAAAAATGGATCCGTCTTACCAACTTTGGAGCCTTGCAATGTGATTGTGTACATACCGGGCATGCTTAGTAGAAAATGACGTAATCCAGCACTGGATTCCGTTGTGCGACGGATTACGGCGGAATCCTGCACCATAGACAACTATTATACCACTTGACGGATTGCGATGGAATCCTGCGCAGTGCGTCGTTTTGACGCTTGGAACAACGTTACATTGTGCGTTGCTTCCGCTCAACGGTCGCATGAAAATGGTCGCCTAAAAAGGCACCGAAGGCGAGATTACCATCACAAAAACACACAATGGACATGAGATTTCTATTAATCCCATCCACTTTGCTTGTACTGTAAAACCCAATGTAAAAAAAAGTGTAAAATTAATCGTGGCCACGAATACTTAGTGCAGCAGGAGAGTTTTATGTTTCGTACATAAGGGGATGCAAACAGCCTTTCCTTCTGCATAAAGGCAAACAGAAGAGCAAACAGAAAATAAGTAGACCATATAATTATACCACTGCCTCTCTTGCTCAGATAAGTGTCCAACTCTTTGTCACTGGCAGACAGAACAACACCAGAGGTCTTTCTACCTCCTACCTCTGCTCACAGGCAATAGACTAAAGCTGGGTTCACACATAGCGACAGCGACAACGACATCGCTGTTACGTCACCATTTTCTGTGACGGAACAGCGACCTTGTAAGTCACTGTTATGATCGCTGCTTAGCTGTCAAACACAGCGACGCAGCAGCGATCATAACGTCGCTACATGTGCAGAGAGCAGGGAGCCGCGCACACTGCTTAGCACTGGCTCCTTGCTCTCCTAGCTACAGTACGCATCGGGTTAATTAACCCGATGTGTACTGCAGCTACATGTCACAGTGCAGAGAGCAGGGAGCCGCGCACACTGCTTAGCACTGGCTCCTTGCTCTCCTAGCTACAGTACGCATCGGGTTAATTAACCCGATGTGTACTGCAGCTACATGTCACAGTGCAGAGAGCAGGGAGCCGCGCGCACTGCTTAGCGCTGGCTCCTTGCTCTCCTAGCTGCAGTACGCATTGGGTAATTAACCCTATGTGTACTGTAGCTAGGAGAGCAAGGAGCCAGCGCTAAGCAGTGCCCTGTACACATAGGGTTAATTACCCGATGCGTACTGCAGCTACATGTGCACAGAGCAGGAGCCGGCACTGGCAGCAAGAGCGGCGGAGGCTGGTAACGAAGGTAAATATCGGGTAACCAGGGAAAGGTCTTCCCATGGTTACCTGATGTTTACAGTGGTTACAGCTTTCCGCGGCTGCCAGACGCCGGCTCCTGCTCCCTGCTCGCTTCATTTCGTCACTCTCTCGCTGTCACACACAGCGATGTGTGCTTCACAGCGGGAGAGCGACGACGAAAAAGTGAAGCAGGACATTCAGCAACATATATATATATATATATATATATATATATATATATATATATATATATATATATATATATATATATATATATATATATATATATAATAAAATGTGATTCTGGACATTCTTATGGACCATGACCAACCAAAGCCTTGCACCCACCTCACAGCCCTACCTTTTCCTAATCAATAAGGAATTTGGCTCCCTAATTAATGCAATAAGAAGCCCTGGTTTAATTTCTACACCGACTTTGTAGTATGTAATCATGAGACGTGATTTCTTAAAAAGGTTGTCCACTACATTTCCATTGATCCATCCTAAGGATAGGCTATCAATCTATGTATGATTGGCTAGGGTCCTACACCTGTCACCCCCGCCAATTAACTGCTTTAGGTGCTGGCGGTGGTAGCAGGCTGCCCAAAATGCTTAGTTTCAGAGCTGGCCTGACTTTTGATAACGGCCATGGCCAGGTACGGCACATCTGCTTCCTATTGATTTGAATGGGAGGTGGATGTGCAGTACCCAGCCACGACCACTATCAGTTGATGGGGCAGCTGAGAATTTTGACTGCCTGCTGCCTCAGCCGGCACAGAACAGCTGATCGGCAGGCATTTCAGGTGTCGGACCCTGGCCAATCAGATATTGATGACATATCTTAAGGATAAGCACTCAATGTAAAAGTAGTGGGCAACCTCTTTGAACTCTTTAGTTTTCCTTTAACTTTAGTGTTTCTCTGCATCTGTGCATTTTGTTTGATGAAAACAAATATAATGAAAGAAAAGACAGTTCTGGTTGTGCGCTGTTAGATTAACAGCATTTGTTGAATATTGTAATCAAGGTCATTTCAGAAATATTTTATTGTTTTGCATTGGTGGAGCAAAAAAAAAAAAAGCACCACAGCTTTCATGTTTTAAACAGATACATTAAAGCTTTACAGTTTTTAAAGGTGTGGTTCAGCTTAAAACAAAACAAAAAAAAAAACATTTTTAGTATGTTTTAAAGTAAACATAGATGAATCTTACTGATATATTTTTATTAAACAATGGATGCAGCTTTTTTAGCATGTAGAAAATCCATGACACAGCTTTATTTCATACTCCCCTCTGTCAGGCACCATTTTGCTAGACTGCCACTTAGTTACCATCGGACGGACTACAGCAAAATTAATAGGTTTAACTTCTACTACATGCCAACAGCCGGCTTCAGCGCTGTAATACAACACAAAACTGGGAGGCATTACTTTAGGTGCAACCCTTATTTAGTAAGGCTAGGTTCACATTTCCGTTGTTTTGCATCAGTCACATGCGTTGCTTGACGCATGTGACTGATGCGTTGTACAACGGAGGACAAAGAACAGAAATCATTGTCGGACTCCGTTGTGTGCAGAGGGCGGAGTGCGAGGGGCGGAGCCGAGCGGGGCCGTGGCACTGAGGATGTCAGTGCCGCGGGGACTGCAGGGCTGGGGACAAGTGAGTGTTTGTTTGTGTGTGTGTGTATGTGTACACATGTGGAGTGCGGGAGGGGGCGGAGCCGAGTGGGGAAGTGTCAGGCCTCCTTGCACACGTATCAGGGGTAAATATCGGGTAACTAAAAGCAAAGCACTTTTTGCTTGGTTACCCGATATTTATCTTGGTTACCAGCGTACACCGCTTAGTGCTGGCTCCTTGCACACGTAACCACTGTAAATATCGGGTAACTAACCAAAGCGCATTGCTTGGTTACCCGATGTGTATCCTGGTTATGGGGGCAGGGAGCCAGAAAGAGCATGCGCAGCGAAATGCTACGGATTGCGCTGCTCAAAAAACGTTACAGGCTGCGTTGCTCCCGCCCGGCGGTCAGTTAAAAAACGACTGACCGCGACGCAGCGGATGCAACGCAGCATCATTAGTCGCAATCCGTCACTAATAGAAGTCTATGGGGAAAAACTGGATTCCTGCAAAATATTTTGCAGGATACTGTAATTCCTCAAGGCGACGGATTGTGACTGATGCAAAACGGAAGTGTGAACCTAGCCTAAATCAATTCTACGTTTACTATAAACCCTTTTAAAATCTTTTCGAGATGAACAGCCTTTTTAAGGCAGATTTGTCATTTAGAAGGTTTGAGTTCTGTCTGCTCTTAGGCCCTGTGCACTTGTTGCAGTTTTTGATGCGTTTTTGGTGCAGTTTGTTGCCCAAATCTGCATGTCTATCCTTATGCCATATAAGTTAATGAGAATTTTGAAATGCTGTGCACACGCAGCTTCTTTTTTCCTTGCATTTTTGGGTGCAGATAAAATCTGTTGGTGCGTTTTTTTTTCCAGCAAGTTTTTTTTTTTTTTTAGCACCTCCAGCCAAAATCTCATTGTGCACGCATACCCTTATTACCTTTTCTGCATAAATAAAGTAATTGCTTCTGGAGCTTGTGCAGCCTTATGATATTGATGACATGTCCTTTGGTCAGCAATATCAGTACAGTATGTTTATAACCTGCTACGAAGAAATTTATTGTACTGGATCTACAGGAGGCAGAAAAGAAGAAAGTAGCAACCTGATTAAGGGTGAGACCGCACTTTGCGTTTCCACCTGCGTTTCCACTGCTTTTTTGGTCCGTTTTGAGAAGCACCTTTTTTCTGCCAAAATGCATCCGTTTTGATTTCCCAGCAAAGTCAATGAAAAATGTTGATTTTCAGACCGCACTTTGCGTTTCTAACCGCTGGGTTTAATTTGCATATTTTGTGGCAAAAAACCTGCGTTCAAAGAAGGAGCATGTCAATTGTTTTTGCCATTTTAGGTCCGTTTCGATAACATGGAAGTCAATGAGAAATTGCAAAAACCAAGATTCCTTCAAATTTCTGCGTTTTACCTGCTTTTTATGGGCAGAAAACATGCGTTTTGGACATTAAAATAATGATTTGATATGTCCCTTCTCACACACACACACACACACACAAAATCCAACAATTAAATTTAAGAAAAATATGCATTTATTGCTATTTTAGCTACAAAATGTATATTACCGCTATAATTTTATGAAATATATATATTTTCATTAATTTTCCCATTAATATTGATTTGTTCCTTTTTTTCTCTTTTTTCATTGTGTTTGACAGATTAAACTTTATCAAAAACGCGGTAAATATGCATGCGTTTTCAGCGCTAAAGTTCCGAAAAAGGCAACTTTGGTCAAATCAATTAAGCCCAAAACCTGCGTTTGGACCTGCAAGTAGGTGAACGCAAAGTGCGTTCTCACCCTAAATGTGGCACAATTACAACCCGCAGTGACCGAGGCAGGACTAGTCATTTCAGAGTGGGGGCAGGGGCTTTGGCAGTGACCGCAACCTCTACCCCCGATGACTCTTTGTTTGAGTATCCCAGCATGCACTGGGATTCTCATAAGAAGTGTCAACACATCGGAAGTAAGGGAAAAAATACAATAACAGATAGTGTAGTTAGGGAATAAAAGGGAATTTTTAATGCAAGCATATTAAAAGGCTATATTACGTACCGGTAATGGGATTTTCCTGAGTCCACGACAGCACCCACGAGAGAGGGATCCGCCCCCTTCAGGACAGGAAACCTACAGATAAAAAGGGGCGGTCCCCCTCCCTCATCAGTTGGTTGCAGAGACCGGGAGAGGAACCGCCAAAGAATTAGTAAATAACATAGACCAAGCCCAGGACACCGAAGCGTGAGAAAAAACAAACAAAGAAAGGGCAGGGGTGTAAAGGGTGCTATCGTGGACTCAGGAAAATCCCATTACCGGTACATAATATAGCCTTTTCCTTTCGTCACGACAGCACCCACGAGAGACTTAGAGAGAAGACACACCAAGGGCGGGAAAACCACGCGAAGAGCCAAGCTGCCAAATGGAAGGTCAGTGGAAGAACCAAAGGCCAGCCGGCAGAGCCCGGAAAAGTGGAAGGAGAAGACCAGGCACAGCCTTACAAAACCGTTGAGGAGACATCCGCCACAGCCACCAAGTAGGAGGCCACCTCCCAGGAGAACGATCCGTCACCGAGGAGGACAGGAGAACAGGCTGCACCACAGACGCGAGGGAAACAGGAGCCCACAGCCATCGGGGCAAGGGATGGCACGATACCAGCGGAGCACAGCCGGAACCCTGAAAGACAAAAAACAAAAGACCCATCCAGCCGCCAAGGGGCCGCCGAGCGACCCAGGGGGGGGGGGAGCGCGCCCCCCCAAGCAAGGACGCGAAGGAAGGAAGGGAGAAAGAGCACACGACGGAGAGGGGCACGAAGGGCGCAAAGGGCAGGGCGCCCAACCCTAGGGCAAGACCCCAGGGCGGAGAGCCGGTACACGGACCGGCCCGCAGCGGCCCCCCCCCAGCCGGAAGGAAGCACACAACCCCTCAGAACCCGCAAGACGGGAGTCAAACAGGGCGCCCAGGGCAGAAACAGGCACCCGGAGGAGACCGACCGAGAGACCCATAACCCTTCCCGACAGGAGAACGGCAGAACGGAGGACAACGGAATACAGCAGACGAAGAGGCAGGAAGGGAGGCCAGGAAGAGCATCCACAGCCGACCACAAGGGTGGGTGCGGACAAGCGGCCTACAGCGCAGCAAGGACGGGAAGGCAGCAACGCCCCGACAAAAAACACCAGTAAGGGGAGACCTGAGACGCGGGGGGGGGGAGGGGGGGGACTCCGCGACAGGAGGGCTGGCCGGGACGGAAGAACTCAGGGGCCCGGAACAAGCACGCCACCAGGAGGGAGAACCAGGGACGGCAGGGCTGGAAGGGAGCAGAAAGGAACACCAAAAGCGAAGCAGGAAGCCCGAGGCGCCAGGGCCGGCGCAAGGCCAGGGAGGCGCAAGGCGGCAGACCAGAACACAGGCCCCGGCGGTCCAAAGGCCACCGAGGCCCGGAGGCACAGAGGCCAAGAGGCACAGAGGCCAAGAGGCACAGAGGGCCAAGAGGCACAGAGGGCCAAGAGGCACAGAGGGCCAGAGGCACAGAGGGCCAGAGGCACAGAGGGCCAGAGGCACAGAAGCCCAGAAGCCCAGGGGCACCGAAGCCCAGAGGCACAGATGGCCAGAGGCCAAGAGGCCCAGAGGCAGGAGACACAAAGGCCGAGAGGCACAGAGGCCAAGGGGCACAGAGGGCAGGAGGCCAGGAGACACAGAGGGCAGGAGACACAGAGGCCCGAGGCCAGGAGGCACAGAAGCATGAGGCCAGGAGGCACAGAGGCACGGGGCCCCGAGGCCCAAGGCCGGGAGGCCCAGAGGCCAGGAAGCCACAGAGGCTAATAAGCCACAAAGGCCAGGAGGCCCAGAGACCAGGAAGGCCGGAGGCCAGGAGGTAAGGAAGCACAGAGACCAGGAAGCACGAGACCAGGAGGCAACAAAGGCATGTGGCCAGGAAGCACAAGGCACAGAGGCCCAGGAGGCACCGAGGGCAGGAGGCACCGAGGCCAGGAGGCAGAGAAGCCCGAGGCCAGGAGGCAGAGAGGCCAGGAGGCACAGAGGCCCAAGACCAGGAGGCATAGAGGCCCCAGGCCAGGAGGCACCGAGGGACAGAGGCACGAGGCCAGGAATCACGAGGCCAGGAATCGCGAGGCCCGGAGCACGAGGCCAGGAAGCACGAAGCCAAGGAGCACGAGGCCAGGAGGCACCGAGGACCAAGGCCCCGAAGCACAGAAGCCCGGAGGCACAGAGGCCACACAGGCGCAGAGGCCACACAGACGCCGAGGCCACACGGGCGCCGAGGCCACACGGGCGCCGAGGCCACACGGGCGCCGAGGCCACACGGGCGCCGAGGCCACACGGGCGCCGAGGCCAAAACAGGCGCCGAGGCCAAAACAGGCGCCGAGGCCAAAACAGGCGCCGAGGCCAAAACAGGCGCCGAGGCCAAAACAGGCGCAGAGGCCAAAACAGGCGCAGAGGCCAAAACAGGCATAAGGGCCACAGAAGCCAGGAGGCCCCGAGGCCACAGAAGCCAGGAGGCCCCGAGGCCACAAAAGCCAGGAGGCCAGGAGGCCACAGAAGCCAGGAGGCCACAGAAGCCAGGAGGCCACAGAAGCCAGGAGGTCAGAGGCCACAGAAGCCAAGAGGCCCAGAATCCACAGAAGCCCCGAGGCCACAGGCCCAGAGCCACAGAAGCCAGGAGGCCACAGAAGCCAGGAGGCCCAGAGGCCCAGCAGCCCAGAGGCCCGGAGCCACAGAAGCCAAGAGGCCCGGAGGCCACAGAAGGCCAGAGGCCCGGAGGCCACACAGGCCAGGAGGTCACCGGGATCAGGCGGCCACAGAGGCCAGGAGGACACAGAGGCCAGGAGGACACAGAGGCCAGGAGGACACAGAGGCCAGGAGGACACAGAGGCCAGGAGGACACAGAGGCCAGGAGGACACAGAGGCCAGGAGGACACAGAGGCCAGGAGGACACAGAGGCCAGGAGGACACAGAGGCCAGGAGGACACAGAGGCCACAGGGGTCAAGAGGGCACAGAGCCACAGGGGTCAAGAGGCCACAGAGCCACAGGGGCAGAAGGACACAGAGGCCAGGAGGCCACAGGGGCCAGGAGGCCACAGGGACCAGAAGTCCACAGAGGCCAGGAGGCCACAGGGGCCAGGAGCCCACAGAGGCCCAGGAGCTTACAGAGGCCACAGAGGTCCACCGATCAGACCAGGAGAGCACCCCAGCGCACATCCCAGTGCAGACACCACCCGGACGCCGTCCACAGGGAGCAGAGGCGGCCAGGAAATCCACAGCATGTGAGACGCCGACGGCAGAGGGACCGCTACCCCGAAAAGGACCAACCCCGGACAGGAGGGCAGGGGGAAGGGCTGGTAGAGACCCACATCCGAGCCCCCCCTAGCCGCAGGAGCAGGAGTACTGCCGGGCTACCGACGGGGAGACAGAGCGCGGACGCGGCAGGCCCCGGACAGCAGCTGTGAAGATGCAGGCACGCGTCAGGGAGAGGCTCCGGCCCGCCGACAGACATCAACTCACCCGCAGCGTCCGGCTCAGGATGGAGGGAAACACTGGCTTCACCGGGAACCTTCCCGGCCGCTCCCCCGGAAGCGCTCCTGTGCACTTCCGGGTCACTGCAGCAGGGAGCACGCGCCGACGCGGCAGGGCCCCCCCGCCGCGCACACATGACGTCCGGAAGAAGCACGCTCTGCTGCAGGGGTCATATCCCTGGAGGCAAAGCCGGACCAAAGGAAAGAGGACGAGGTGCACCGGAGGACTGAGTCCACGAGGGGAGCTCCACCGACCGTGCTTCTGGACCCTGAGCTCCGCCGTTCCCTCGGAGACCGCACGGACTCAACTGGACCCAGGTACTGTAGGTTCCTCTCCATGCAGGACAGGAAACCAACTGATGAGGGAGGGGGACCGCCCCTTTTTATCTGTAGGTTTCCTGTCCTGAAGGGGGCGGATCCCTCTCTCGTGGGTGCTGTCGTGACGAAAGGAAAAATTAATTTAGATTATGGGCACTAAATAGATAGGGATTTGGAAGAAAATTTTTGTCCCTTGGACCACTCCTTTAGGGTAATAAAGCCACGCAACATCACATATTCTGTTTTCTCTAAGCCAGGAGCTTTTCCTAAACAAAAATCTATCAGCAACAAATGTTCCTATGAAAGCTTTATCCTATGGACCTCTGCTGACTGCTGTATTCTCCTTAGTGCCAATGTCAAAAATGAATCAAGTACGGTTCACCGGAGCGTGTTTAATAGCAAGAAACGTATTCATGACATTTCACTGCTGGAATGATATTCAAATTATAAAAAGGCTTACTTCACTTGTATGCCTGGATTTAATAGTTGTGGCTTTTTGGCTACGGAAGTTTACAAACCCTGAAAGAAAACTTGTATCCAGAGTATCCTCTCCAAATACCATAACCTACAGTACTTTAATATTTGAAGGCAGTCTTCATGTTGGAATAGGTTTATGCAATGAGGTTTTCTTTACAAACTGTCACGGTTCTAAAGCTCACCAGATCTGTGACGTTGCCCGATCCATCCATGTTTAGTGTCCCTGTGCTCCTCTGATGCTTCTGCAGAATTGGAGAGTATACAGTGTGAACCAGTGATACAACTATGCCACTGCTCCAACTGTCAATCGTCAGGAGGAAAACATCCTTGCCATACAGTATCCTGGGGAGCTGCATTTTATTAAGAAAAACAGTTTCTGCCCCATGGCAACCAAGTACAGCTTTTTTTTTTAATTATATTAAACCCACAAATGGATGTCAGCTACTCAAGGAGTGGTTGGTTTGTACAGCGAATTTTTGTTAAAAAAATGTCCTTATTTATTAATGGGAATCTGTAACCAGGATTTTGCAATGTAAGCTGAGGACAGTATGCTGCGAGGGTTAAGAAAAGTAAAAACATCTGTGTATCTCTCTCATCTGTGTCTGAGCTATTATTTAGTCCTACTAAAAGGTTCATTGCTCTGTGATTAACATTAGTGTGACTCCTCTGCTGAGCAGACCAGCAAGCCCCTTGCTGTGGTTAACACCTCAGTCAATGCACAATCTCTGTTAGGCTATGTGTCTCACGGTAGAATGTACCTGTGGATTTTTCTGCATGAAAATCCGCGACTTTCGCGGCAAATCCGCACCTTATTTTTGCTGCGGATTTGCCGCGGATTTACCGCGGATTTTTTTTTTCCCTATTCTATACCCATAATCCGCCACAATAATTGACATGCTGCAGATTTTTCTAGATCAAAATCCGCGGAAAAATCCGTAGCATGGACACAGCATTTCCAAAATGCCATTGAAATGGCTTGGAAGTGCCGCTGCTGCAGATTTTCGGTAAATCCGCGGTAAATCCGCAGCGTGGGCACATAGCCTTAGGATCCTGGTGTGGCCGGGGACAGCTCCCAGCTCTGCTACACTCAATTCTGAGATAGTCAGAACAGCTGCACAAAGTGATCTAAGGGCTCATGCGCACGTTGCGTAATTTCATGCATTCATGCGTATTGCACTGCAGCGTAAATGCATGCGTCCTGCGTCCCCTGCACAATCTATGAAGATTGTGCATGACACATGCGCACGATGCTTTTATGAACGCAGCGATTTGGGTGCTAAAATTTTGACCCAAATTTGTGCGTTCATAAAATGAGCATGTCAATTATTTCTGCGTTCTGGATGCAGCTCCCACTCTGTCTAATGCTGGTGGCAGCAGCCATAGCGCATGAAATCGGCAAAAAAAATGCATCCATTATGCAGTGTTTCTGCAGCGTTTAGACGCGCACATGTGCTGTCAAATCACTGCAGAATATTCAGCAGTTACGTGCGCATGAGCCCTAAGATATACGTGGTTAGGGATGAGTTGGCATCCAATGCGATATGCTAATGACCCCGGTTCAGGCGCTGTTGCGAGCATGAGCCGAGTGTAATGCGACTGTGACCCGATCTTGCGATTGGGTCACAGCTGTGAAGTTGAGGGCGGGCACTGCGGAGGAGGGGGAGGAGTTAATCCCCCCCATTTCCTCCAATATCAGTTTGTGCGTATATCGCACTGCACTGGGATAACATCAGAGTGCAGTCAGATGTTTCTCTTGCACCCATTCACTTGAATAGGTGCGAGGGATACGGCTCTAGCAGAAAATCGCAGCATGTTGCCGCTTTTCTCGCATCCAGAATCTGGATGCGAGAAAAGTTGACCAACTGCTCTCCCTGATTGACTAGCATTGGCCAGATCTGGTGCAATGCGAGATTTTCTCACATTGCACTCATCCGTTAATCACGCTCGTGTGAGCGTACCCTTACTTTCAGAATCTTTGCCTACATTATTATGCTGCTCTCAGATGAAGTAGCAAAAACCTGGTGACAATTTCCCTTTAATCGTTTCCCAATATGTGAACTTGGAAACTGGGTTTATTGCTAAAGTGATTACCCTATCTCCACTAAAGTGAGTGTTTAAATTAAAACAAAAACATTGTATACTGGAGCTAGTGTGTTCACACCAGCGCTGTGTAAAAAGGGGCAAATGCCCTGAACTTCTAAGGGAGCTGCAAGTATTCAGAAAATAGGCCCTGTGTAATGGTCTATTGGCAGAAAAACATAGAATACAAGTACAAGAATACCCTGCTAACCAGAAAAGTGTGTTCTAAATGTAAATATACATTTGAAGCATAGAAAAAGCAAATATTAGTGCAATTAATATTGCATAGTACTGGAAGAACAACTGCCTTAAATTTAGAGGATACCAAGAACTTGGTGGCTTGGAACAACATGTACAGACAGCTTTAATAGACACAAAAGAGTATAATAATACAGGATAATATCCATATATAATCCTTTTAAATGGCTAAAAAATGTAAAATAATCAGGGCAAATGCTATGGTGGCTGGGAGTTAGTGTTTTTCCAGCGAGTACGTGCAGTAAAAAAGTCACCGGGAGAACGCTTACTGCTAAAAACCATTTTAGATATATCCTCCGTAAAGTGTGCAATTAGGCTAGTTTTACACTTGCGTTGAACGGCATCCGTCGCATTGCGTTGTGTGACGGATGCAACGGATGTGTTGAATATAGTGGCACAACGGATGCCGCAAAACAACGGAATCCGATTTTGATTTTTTTTTTTTTTTTTTAACAGTTTTACCGGCGGCAGACTATTGTGAACGATCAGCTGATTGCTCCCAGCAGCCGGTCGCCGGGTGATCAGCTGATCGCTCCCCAGCAGCCGGTCGCCGGGTGTTCAGCTGATCCTTCCCAGCAGCCAGTCGCCGGGTGTTCAGCTGATCCTTTCCAGCAGCCGGTCGCCGGGTGTTCAGCTGATCCTTCCCAGCAGCCGGTCGCCGGGTGTTCAGCTGATCCTTCCCAGCAGCCGGTCGCCGGGTGTTCAGCTCATCGCTCCCAGCAGCCGGTCGCCGGGTGATCAGCTGATCGCTCCCAGCAGCCGGTCGCCGGGTGATCAGCTGATCGCTCCCAGCAGCCGGTCGCCGGATGATCAGCTGATCGCTCCCAGCAGCCGGTCGCCGGGTGATCAGCTGATCGCTCCCAGCAGCCGGTCGCCGGGTGATCAGCTGATCGCTCGGCCGCTGAGAATGTGTGCGGGGGGCGGAGTGCGGGGTGGGTGGAGCCGAGCGGGGCCATGGCGCTGAGGACAGGTGTGTGTGTGTATGTATACATGTGGAGTGTGGGAGGGGGCAGAGCCAAGCGGGGTAGTGTCGGACTCCCTGCACACGTAGCCAGGGTAAATATCGGGTATAACTAGGCAAAGCACTTTGCTTGGTTACCCGATATTTACCTTGGTTACGGGTGCAGGGAGCCAGAGAGAGTATGCGCAGTGAAATCCTAAGGATTACGCTGCTCAAAAAAACGTTACATGCTGCGTTCCTCCCGCTGGGCGGAAGCAACGGAGCGTCGCCCAGCGGAAGCAACGCAGGTCCTTTTGGCACAATCCGTCATCCATACAAGTCTATGGGAAACAGCGGAATCCGTTAACGGATTCCGCTGTTTTCCAAAAGGGCGGATTGTGACGGAAGGAAAAGAACGGAAGTGTGAAAGTACCCTTACAGTGGCTTGTGGAGAGTCTGAACAAGAGCTTTCTATGGGTAACCTGACCGGTATGCTCAGTCCTTTTGTCACTGATCCAAGTGTTGTTGGAGACCAGGAATCCTTCGTTCAGGGGCGTAACCATAGTCACAGAGATCACCACTGCGACCGGGCCCGAGGGTGCAGGGGGCCCGCTTGCCCCAGCCCACTCAAACTCTCCATCAGGGCCCATCAGTCTCTAGTTACGCCACTGCCTTCGTCTAATCTCTGATGAGCGTTGCAGGGGCTGAGGACATTCAGACTGAAAGCATTGCCTCAGTCTAGCGCAGGATTGAAAACAAAAATGTGAAACAATGACGTCTGACGTTACACTTTCTGTCACATAGGGCTCTCAGTCATTTCAAATGTGATGTGGTCCCTAAAAAAATTAGTTTTGTAAATTTTGTTTGGAAAAATTAGAAATTGTTGATCAAGGTTTAACCCTTGTAACTTAATGTTCAAAAATTGCTAAATTTTTAAACTTTGTCAAAATATTTTTAATTTTTTTTACAAATAATTGCAAAGTATATCAACCAAACGTTACCACTAACATGAAGAAAACTTGTTGCAGAAAAACATCCTCCGAATTACTGGGAGGTGTTTCGAAGTTCCAGAGTTATTACCACATAAAGTGACAGTGATCAGAATTGTAAATTTTGGCTTGATCAGGAAGGGGAAAATCAGGCTTTGGTGCAAAAAGATTAATTTTGTGGAATTTCAAGCATTTTTTTCATAGAAAACTGCCAAAATCTAATGAGGATTTGGTGTCTGTATGTTAGATTTGGACACAACTTGTTTTTCAGTGCTCTATGCATTGTCATGTATTACCATGGCATTAGTCATATGTTTATCTGCATTCTCTCATCTTCAGTATTTAACATAGTCTCTTGAAGATTCCTAGAATTCTTTGAAAAATTGTGAAGAACAATTTGTGATTATCTGTAGTTTGATTGTAATTGCAGGGGAAACTGCACGGCAGATCCTTGTTCCCATAGGAGAACAGGGAGGACATTCAGCTGTTAATAATCATAATCGGCGAGCATTAAAATTTAATGAGCATGCTAAAATGCACATCATAGCAGAAACTTATAATAAGGCTGCTGTCCATAAGGAACCTTCTCCTGGCAGTCGTGTGGCTTTGGCTCAATTTTTTTTTCATTTTTTTTGTGTTCCTATTTTGTTATACTGTAGCAGGATGGGGCATATGAAGCTTTACATCACTGCTAAACTATTAATCCGAGCATTTAACGGATTTATATACAGTGGAACCTCGCTTAACGAGTAACCCACTTAGCAAGTATTTCCCCTAACAAGCAAGGCTTTCTGTAAATTTGTAACTTGGTTTACGAGAAAGCCTTGCTGTACGAGCAAAACACTCACCGCACACACTTCCGGTTCAGTACATCCACCGCGCTCCAACCCGCTCTTGCAGTCCACACAAACACACACAAGCACGCACAAACGTGTATACACACACACACACACACACACACACATTATGCTCACCTTACCTTCCATTCCCTCGCCGGCTTCCTGGAACTTGCATGTATCGGGTAACCAAGGCGACCGCTGCCGGACCTTCAGCTCCCAGCGCGCTGACGTCAAAGGTAGGAGTCGCTTGCCTATGATTGGCCAGCGCGCTGCCTTTGAGTAGTGGCTGACAGGGGAAGGTCCTCCCTCCACAGGATGTGTATCCGGTAACCATCGCAACGAAGGAGGACTTTCCCATGTCAGGCGCTACTCAAAGGCAGCGCGCTGACCAATCAGAGGCAAGCGGCTCCTGCCTTTGACGTCAGCGCGCTGATTGCGGAAGGTCCGGCATCGGTTACCCAATACACGTCTTGTACGGGCAAACTGCAAGTTCCAGGAGACTGGCGAGGGAACGGAACGGAAGGTAAGGTGAGCATAATCTGTATTTATGCATGTGTGTTTGTGTGTATTTGTGTGTGTTTGTACGTGTGTGGAATGGCACAACAGGGCACCAGGATGGGACATTTAACAAGTTATGGAACGAATTGTCTGCATTGCAATGATTTCCTATGGGAAATCTTGCTTTGCTGAACGAGTAACTTGGTTAACAAGCACACTCCCAGAACGGATTATTCTCGTTAACTAAGGTTCCACTGTAATGCTAAACTATTCGTCCCCTACTCTAATGTATTTATTATGGTTCCTGTATGAAGAACCATGAAAAATGGTTTACATCTGAGGAAGGCTAGTTTCAAGATTTCTACCTCTAATCTATGACCTACTTTATATTAATGTGTAAATGTATGTGTATATTCTACATTGTTTTATCTAAACTGCCCAAGATATAAAATAGAGAATTGGCAATGTGGACAATTCACCAGTTTTGTATAGATGCTAATGTGCATCGGACGTATGCAGAAGGTCCTCACCATATTTCCATAGCCCCTAACCGTTGTGAGGTAGCACGGTCGGCTGCGCAGCAGAAGACACGGGATCCAGGCATAAAGGTTCACAGCACACGGTTTTAATGTCCAAACAAAAGTCCACCACCAAATACATGTGCCTCTCCAGCAGAAAACTCAGGGAGTTCTGTTCACTCCCTCACACCCGCCACACCTGCCCTTGTTCCTGATTCTATTTAACCCTTCCTTCAGCCTGTAGGGAAACAGCATTAACCCTATAGTGGATTTACTTTCTATCATGGAGTGAGCACAACCGGGGCGAGACATACCGGCCGTCATAGATAACCCCGGTCACAGTCTCACATACCCCCCCCCTCAGTTCAAGCGTGCGGGGTTGAACTCCAGCCATCAAACACGGGCCGCGGGACAAGGCATCGGCGTTGCCCTGCAACCCACCGGCCCGGTGTTCAACCGTAAACCGGAAGTTCTGCAGAGAAAGGAACCACCGGGTAACCCGGGCATTCCGTTCCTTGGCGGACCTCATCCAGACCAGTGGAGAGTGATCCGTCACCAAGCGAAACTGACGTCCCAGCAGGTAATAGCGTAGGGACTCCAAGGCCCACTTGATCGCCAGGCACTCCTTCTCCACTACGCTATAATTCCGCTCGGGAGGGGTGAGCTTCCTACTTAAGAAGGTGACGGGGTGTTCCTCCCCCTGAACCACCTGAGACAGCACTGCCCCCAGGCCGACCTCCGAGGCGTCAGTCTGTACTATGAACTCCTTCCGGAAATCAGGGTTGACCAGAACGGGCTGTCCGCACAGGACCTCCTTCAGGGCCCGGAAGGAGTCCTCGGCCTGCGGAGTCCAGCGCACCATGACGGACTTCTTGCCTTTAAGAAGGTCCGTCAAGGGGGCTGATAGTCCCGCAAAATCCTTTACAAACCTCCTGTAGTACCCCACGATACCCAGGAAGGCCCTAACCTGCTTCGTGGTCAGGGGTCTAGGCCACTAATGGATCGCCTCAACCTTGTTAATTTGGGGCTTAATCACTCCTTGGCCTATCACGTAGCCCAAGTAGCGGGCTTCCGTGAGTCCCAATGCACATTTCTTGGGATTGGCTGTCAATACGGCTGTTCAAAGCGCGTCCACCACCGCTTGTACCTGTTCCAAGTGGGTCTGCCAATCGGAGCTGTAAATAATGATGTCATCCAGGTACGCTGATGCATACGCCTGGTGGGGTTCCAGCACTAAGACCATCAACCTCTGGAACGTGGCCGGAGCGCCATGTAACCCAAAAGGCAAGACAACATAGTGGAAGAGACCCTCCGGCGTAACAAAAGCGGTTTTCTCCTTGGCGGACTCAGTCAGTGGCACCTGCCAGTACCCCTTGGTCAGGTCGAGCGTGGTAAAATATCGCGCCTGTCCCAGCCTATCAATCAGCTCATCCACCCGGGGCATGGGGTAGAGATCGAACTTGGATATTTCGTTCAATCTCCTAAAGTCATTGCAGAACCTTAAGGAGCCATCGGGTTTTGGTATTAGGACAATCGGACTAGCCCATTCACTCCGGGATTTTTCGATGACCCCCAGGCGTAACATTGTCTTTACTTCCTCCGATATGGCTTGTCGTTGAGCCTCCGGTACCCGGTATGACTTCAGGCGTACCTTCAGGTGGGGCTCGGTGACAATATCATGTCGTATCAGACTGGTCCTACCGGGCAGCTCAGAGAAGACATCGGGGTT
Source organism: Anomaloglossus baeobatrachus (assembly GCF_048569485.1). Lineage (NCBI taxonomy): Eukaryota > Metazoa > Chordata > Amphibia > Anura > Aromobatidae > Anomaloglossus > Anomaloglossus baeobatrachus. The sequence continues at coordinate 425,437,693 of NC_134356.1, read as the reverse complement.
CTGCTGAACCAACCGTCTGGCCTCTCGCCTCTGTTGCTTGGTGAGGGCTTCTCCAATCCTTACTTCCGGTTCGTCCTCTCCGGAGGTCGCTGGAGCCGGATGTGAGCGACCCGAAGAGGAGGGAGATGGGGAGAAAACAGCCATCAGGCTTTCCCGTTCCTGCCAAGGTTTTAATAAGTTGACATGGTATATTTGTTCAGGCTTCCGCCTACCGGGCTGCAATACTTTATAGTTAACCACCCCGACTCTTTCCTTTATCTCGTAGGGGCCTTGCCACTGAGCCAGGAATTTACTCTCCGCCGTGGGGATTAATACCAACACCCGATCCCCGGGTTTAAAGGTCCGCACGGTGGCTTGTCTATTGTAGCGGCCGCTTTGCGCGGCCTGAGCCTACTGTAAATGCTCCTTCACAATTGGCATGACCGCGCTTATGCGGTTCTGCATACCTAAAATGTGTTCGATCACACTTTTATGGGGGGTGGGCTCTTGTTCCCATGTTTCCTTTGCCAGGTCCAACAATCCCCGGGGATGTCGCCCGTATAACAATTCAAAAGGCGAAAACCCCGTGGATGCCTGTGGCACCTCTCGTATGGCAAACATCAAATAGGGAAGCATCATATCCCAGTCTTTCCCGTCTTTTGAAATCACCCTTCTTAGCATGGTTTTCAGGGTTTTATTGAAACGCTCGACTAAACCGTCCGTTTGAGGATGATACACAGACGTACGCAACTGCTTGATCTGGAGTAGCCGGCATAGCTCTTTGGTCACTTTAGACATGAATGGGGTCCCCTGATCCGTAAGGATCTCCTTGGGCAACCCCACCCGGCAGAACACAGCAAACAACTCCCGAGCTATAAGCTTTGCTGCAGTATGTCTGAGAGGTATCGCCTCGGGATACCGGGTGGCATAGTCAACGATCACTAGGATGTGTTGGTGCCCTCGAGCGGACTTTACGAGGGGCCCCACCAGATCCATCCCTATCCGTTCAAAAGGGACTTCTATAATGGGTAACGGTACCAACGGACTGCGAAAATGGGTCAGGGGTGCGGTAAGCTGACACTCCGGGCAGGTTTCGCAGAACCGTTTTACCTCCCCAAAGACCCCGGGCCAATAGAACCTTTGCAATATTCGCTCCTGCGTTTTCTTGACCCCTAGGTGGCCACTCATCAGGTGTTTATGAGCCAAGTCGAGGACCCGCCGGCGATGCGGCTGGTTCACCACCAACTGTTCTACCCCCACGCCCCGTATTTCATCTACCCGGTAGAGTAAATCCTGCTTAAGAGCGAAATGGGGGTACCTTACCTGGGCACCGGGCAGCTGTGCCACCCCGTAAACTACTGTCACCCGACTCCGGGCATGTATTAACGTAGGGTCCTGGAGTTGGGCTGTCCAAAACGTATCCGGGGACGCCTCCAACTCCGGGATGGGCTCGACCGTCTCAGCCTCTCCTGCCAATACCTCTAGGGGCGACCTATCGGGTTCACACTCTGTCCCTATCATGGTGACCCCTACGGCAGGTGTCCCGGATTCAGGATTGTAGGGCTCAAGTCCCGGACCGACCAATATCTGAGGGGACTTAGGGGGTCCCCTCCATAAAGTCCAAAAATAGGGCAGATCCCTTCCTAGGATCACGTCATAAGGAAGAGTGTTAAGAAGTCCCACCTCATGTTGCACCTGACCGCAAGGTGCTGTGATGGTGACAATCCCCGTGGGATAGTCGCGGCGGTCCCCATGTATGCAAACCACCCCCACGGTGCGTCCTGTGGCCTTTACTTTAGCCCTCAAGGTTGATCGCACAAGGGTCACTAAGCTTCCGGAATCCAACAATCCTGTAACCGGACATCCATTCACCTGTATTTGGCACAAGTGGGGCTCCGTCTCTGGGGAGACCAGGTCAGCGGTACACACCACCTGAACATACATTGAACCCCGCCGGGTAACCCCACAATCCATGGGCTCCGTGGTGAGTGGACACTGGGCTTCCATATGTCCCACCCGCTGGCACCGCCAACATCTAATGGGGACGGAAACCCCCTTGACGGGTTGTCGTTTAGGGTACAGAACCTTCCGGACCTCAGGAATGGCGGCCGCGGCCTCAGACGGGACGGTAGGGGACTCCTGCACCGTTGTCAGCGGTGGGTCCTTGGCCCTAGGCTTGGAGGGGCCGGACCGACGGGCGGTACGCAAAGTCTCAGTGTCCCGTATCAAGTCCTGCGTAGCCACATGCCGCTCTACCAGGGACACTAATTGGTCCAGGGTACTCGGGTCACCCTGTCCTACCCACCGTTGAACGGTGACTGGTAAAGTGCGCACAAAACGATCCACTACTACCCTTTCCACCATTTGCGCCGGGCTCAGAGTGTCAGGCTGCAACCACTTTTTTACAAGATGCAATAAGTCATAGGCCTGGGAGCGTACGGGTTTGGCTTCCTCATAGAACCACTGATTTACCCGCTGAGCCCGTACATAGGTATTCACCCCCATCCGAGCCAGTATTTCGACTTTCAGGGTCACATAGTCAATGGCGTCCTCGGTACAGAGGTCCAGGTACGCTTTTTGGGGTTCCCCCGTCAAATAGGGCGACAGTACCTCAGCCCACTGGGCGGTCGGCAGCTTTTCCCGCTCGGCCACCCGCTCAAACACCGCCAGGAACGCTTCCACATCATCCCCCGGGGTCATCTTTTGCAACGCTTGTCTCACCGCTTTCCGGATGCTGCCGTCGTCACCCGGTCCCGGGGTTGTTGCTGCCGGTCCAGCACGGATCGACTTGGCCAGGAGAACCATCTGTTCTTGGTGCCTTTTTTCCTGCCCTTGCAAGGATTGCTGCTGACGTGCATTGGCCTGATCCATCTGTTCTTGGAGTTTTTTTTCCTGCATTTGCAAGGATTGCTGCTGACGTTCCAACGCCCGGAGCAGGTGTGCATTGGTCTGTTGCTGCTCTGCATTAGCCTGTTGCTGCTGTGCATTAGCGTGTGCCAGCTGCTTTAGTATTTCCTCCATGGCGTCGCTGGGTTTGGGCTGTAGTATAGCCGCTCGAATCCAGGACATGTGCTACTGGGTCCCCAGGGATGGATGCTACACCTCACCGGCTGTCATGCCCGCATTCTCCACCATATGTGAGGTAGCACGGTCGGCTGCGCAGCAGAAGACACGGGATCCAGGCATAAAGGTTCACAGCACACAGTTTTAATGTCCAAACAAAAGTCCACCACCAAATACATGTGCCTCTCCAGCAGAAAACTCAGGGAGTTCTGTTCACTCCCTCACACCCGGCACACCTGCCCTTGTTCCTGATTCTATTTAACCCTTCCTTCAGCCTGTAGGGAAACAGCATTAACCCTATAGTGGATTTACTTTCTATCATGGAGTGAGCACAACCGGGGCGAGACATACCGGCCGTCATAGATAACCCCGGTCACAGTCTCACACCGTCCTGTATTCAATGGGCCTGTCCCAATTTGAGGCCTCTGTTACTCTGTTCTTGCAGTTCTTTTGTCTCGACTTCCTCTCACTTCTCCTCGCCTGCTCCTGGCAGTCCTGGGATTTCTCTGCATGAGTATAAGTTACCGTAATTTAACAGTTCTCTTCTCTGGTCTTCCCAGGATTTGAACTCGTGAACTCCATGTCTGTAGGCACTTACAGATACACTGCTCTATACAGATGTATCTCTATGTCCCCGCATTCTAGAAATGAAGAAAGTCCTTTTTTTTTTTTTTTTTTTTTTTTGTTAATTTAAAACTATTATAAAATAAAAAAAAATTATTTAAAAGAACTGAGAGTCCTCAGTGGTTGATACCTTTTAATGGCTAACTGAAAAGATGGTAATAAATAGCAAGCTTTCCAGACTACTCAGGTTTCTTCATTAGGCTCAGTATAACACAATATATGAAGAGACCTGAGTAGTCTGGAAAGCTTGCTATTATTACCATCTTTTCAGTTAGCCATTAAAAGGTATCAACCACTGAGGACTCTGTTATTTTAAATATTTTTTTTTTTTTTATCTCTACTGGCTAACACGGTGCAAAGATATATTTTACCTGTATTATAAAATGAGAAACCATGACAAAAATGTCATGACTCGAGCCCAAAAAAATAAAAAAAATTGTGGCATTATATTTTTTTTTTTCTTTTTGCAATTTTACCCCATATGGACTTTTGCTGGAGTCAGAGATGCCTATTTCACATGCTGCTTATAGGCTTATTTGAGAATTATTAAATAAATTAAGTAATTAATACACATATTAATTTTTTTTTCTAAATACCGTATTTTTCGCTTTATAAGACGCACTTTTGTTCCCCCAAATTTTGGGGGAAAGTAGGGGGTGCGTCTTATAAGCCGAATATACGTGTGTGTGTATATGTATATGTATATGTGTATGTATATGTATAGAGAAAGAAAGTCGCACTCCAGATGATCACCATATCACTCCGTCTTTATTGCAGGGGAAACATGAGGGTACAAGCGGTGGGGAGGGTGAGACAAGCCATACAACGCCGGACGACGGCGTGCCGTTTCGCTAGAACTTAGCTTCCACGGGTCCTGTGCAAAGTGCCATGCAGCACCACCCTTTTAACACAAATGGTGCGGGTGCTGCATTAGCAGAGTGATTTAAAATGCAAATGCAAGTATACAATTAGTAGCTGCAAAAAGCAGGTGAAGACTTCAAGGGTATTAACATATCACAGTCTAATACACATATCTCTCAAAATACAATAATATACAAAAGGCGGACAAAATCACAATCCCTACAAGAACAGAACAAAATTCTGATGTACAGTACAGCGAGCACAAAAACAGTAGAAATTATTTTAAATTGGTGAAAAAAAATTTTTCAGAGACAATGTATGCAATAATGTTAAAATGCAAAACAGTAGCTATTAATCAACGCCATGATCAGATAGTGCTAGCAAAACAAGGGTGTCACAGTCAGGATGTCATATAGTCGACATGTCAAAAAAAAAAAAAGTTTCTTTAAAGAAAAACTGACAAGTTGTTTCTGTCATTCAAACCTAGCGGTCCCATTGCGTTTAGATCCAGAATTAATCTGGATTCTTTTTGTAACAGCGTGCGGTGCGTGTCGTCGCCTCTGCTGCTAGGATTGGGTGCTAGGGGGTGCGTCTTATAAGCCGAATATACGTGTGTGTGTGTGTGTGTGTGTGTGTGTATGTATGTGTTTGTGTGTGTGTGTGTGTGTGTGTGTGTATATATATAATACACACACTGCAGGGTCCAGGGGAGGTGTGGGCAGCTCTGGAGCACAGGTGAACGCTGCGGGCTGCAGCCTTTGATCTCCTGATCCCGCTCATATAATATGCACAGCCGCTGTCCATCTCCGTGGTGCTGAAACCGCATCGCAGTGACGGGCTGGGGGAGCGGTGCATATTATATGTCCCTATACCCCCCCTGTGTTAGATTTGGCCCCCAGGCTCCTGCTCATTCTAAAATAAAAAAGCTTTACTTACCCCCTCCAGCGTTTCTCCCCGGTGTTCCTGCTTCCACTGTGATCAGGCACGCAGCGATGATCTCACTCTGCTGTGCCAATCACATGACCGACACCAAGAATCAGGAAGTGGAGGAAGAGAAGCACGGAGGGAGACAGGAGGGAGATCAGCACTGGAGGAGGTAAGGAAAGAGTATTTTATTTTACTATGGGCAGCAGCATGGGGGCGATATCTAACAAAGGGGGACTTGTGCAATCCATAGAGGGCCATAGGCAGCACAGGGGAACGTATGCAATCCATAGGGGGCCATAGGCAGCACAGGGGAACGTATGCAATCCATAGGGGGCCATAGGCAGCACAGGGGAACGTATGCAATCCATAGGGGGCCATAGGCAGTACAGGGGAACATATCCAATCCATAGGGGGCCATAGGCAGCACAGGGGAACGTATGCAATCCATAGGGGGCCATAGGCAGCACAGGGGAATGTATGCAATCCATAGGGGGCCATAGGCAGCACAGGGGAATGTGTGCAATCCATAGAGGGCCATAGGCAGCACAGGGAACGTATGCAATCCATAGGCAGCACAGGGAACGTGTGCAATCCATAGGGGGCCATAGGCAGCACAGGGAACGTGTGCCATCACAAGGGGGCTATATTCAATATAAGGGGGCCATATCCAGAGTAAGGGGGCTAATTTTAGGATGGAGGGCTATGAGGGACATATACCCTATATGATTTGTTAGACGGACACTGGCATTATAAGATGGACCCCATTTAACATTAAAAAAAAAATTCTCTTTTCCTTCACCAAATTTGGGGGTGTGTCTTATAATCAGGTGCATCTTATAAAGCAAAAAATACGGTACCTTTTTTTTTTGCAAAAAGATCTGCTTTATCTCATAGTTGTCAGAATTTTAAAGATGGCAACTGCCATAAATCTGTGTCCAGCCGTCCTAGATTTCAGAGAATACACAGGAGAACGGGCTATGTAATGCCATGTCAGGCATTGGGAACGCGCATTATACTGTTCAGTCAACCTGCCTGGACACTTTTTTTTTTTTCTAGCTGACTGAGAATTAAGCCATCTCAGTCAGCCTGGCGGGTTTAGTGCAGTGCAGGGAGAATTTCTGTCTTACTCTTCACACAGCCCTTCTTAGGATGGCTGCACACTGCTAGATGGAAGTTGCCATCTTTAAATCCTGACAGTGAACTAATGCATACCTTTTTGCTAAATAATGCAATGTATTAATGTTAACAAGTATTTTATTTATTTCATCACATCGCTCGCAGTCCCCTTTTAAAGAATTGTGCGCCTCAGTGTACTCTGCCACAAATCTTACTCCAGTCTTGGACTGGAGTAAGATTTGTGACATAAGGCATGCCACTGCTCATTATGAATTAAATGAGTGGACATTGCTGTATCTTGTCCTGCGCCCATTTTGGCAAAGCTGAACGAAATTGGCATGAAAACGCCAAAAGTCACATTTTCTCAGAATTGTGCGATTGTTCAATGAATCTTAAATAATTTCTTTAATGAATAGGGACCTTTTTATTTTAATGACTCTGGCTAAGGTGAATGTAAATGTATGACTTCAATTGTACTCCTGTGGGCATTTTACAAAAAAAAGGAGATAATATATTCGTTACTAATGAAGAAACTGGTTTTTATGCTGGGTCCTTTTTCATTCAGTCTGGAAACAAGCCTCTTGTTGAGAAATGCATCTTTTTTTTTCTAAAATGAGTGCTAAATATTGCTATACAAGGTCTTAAATTGCATTTTTATGACTTTATTGCAAACAGCGTGATGCAGCTGACTGCCTTTTAATGGTTCCAGTAGACCATTAAGTATATTTTCAAGAGGGTTGTCGACTTCTGGAGAGAAGATATGTCAAATTAAACATTTTTTCCTTCCCTTCCTCCCTGTCCATAAGAGCACAACAACAGCTCAGCAGCTTCACTCCCACCCCTTAAGTGAGAATTTTTATAATACGCACAAAAAATGCTGCAGAGACAGGTTCGGGAGGACTATTTCTGTACTGAAAAATGGAACGTAAGCTACCTGGGGATTGAACCCAGGCCTTCACTGATGTTGTCCAGGTGCCTTTGGAAGCTGATCCATCACTAACAAGGCTTTATTAGCTCTGCTACTAGAAGCTGCACTATTAGCTAATTCTGGTCAAAAATGCTGAGCAAAAATATTTATAAAGTCTGACTGTGAAATATGAAGCATCTCTGTTTAGCGCTGCAAGCTGATCTTTATGAAATTATGACTCGAGTGTAATGCTGTGAAGAAATGTATCAAGACATAATGGTATAGCAGATTTACATCTGTTGAGCAGGCATAAGACGTTAAAATTCTGTTTGGACGCGTTCATATCCTGGAATACTATTAGACAGGGCTTGGTTACTGCTTATTTTTATAATATGTAGATATATAGATGTATACGTTCATTGCAAGGGACTGTTGAGCTGAAAGTTATGGTTTGTTATCTTGCAGATACTTATATTATGAGTATAGGAACCCATGAGCCCCAAACATGGTAATGAATGCAGGAGGCATTATGGCCTTTTTTAGTCCTTGTACATAATAAGCTGCATACGGCTATGTGCGCACGTTGCGTACAGTTCACTGCAGAAATTTCTGCAGCGATCTGAAGAGCACATGTGCGCTTTAAATTGCTGCAGAAATGTCCGTAGTGAAGCAGATTCCATGCGCTCTGCTTGCATCTCCTCCCATAGACAGAGCAGGAGCTGCCGGCAAAGCACACGGAAGAAGTGACATGTCACTTCTTTTTACGCAGCGCTTCGGCAGTAGCTGAAGCGCTGCGCTCTAAAACGCCACGTGCGCACGGCCCCTGCACAATCTCCATAGACTGTGCAGGGGACGCAGGACGCATGCAGTTACGCTGCGCTGCAAAGCGCAGCGTAACTGCATGTATTTGCGCAACGTGCGCACATAGCCTAAGAGTCAGCATTCGACCCTGAAACAAAGTACAAAAAAACAAGCACACAGCATATAGGAAAAAAGAACCGTGCACATCCAAGTGTTTATTAAAAGGAGGAGTTAGTTATTTTCAGGTGCTTAATAGTGATGGGCGAATAGTAACTATTTGTGTTCGGATTAGTCGTAACGAACCCCAAAGTTCTGTTCCTGTCTTCATCATGTATAACAAACCTAATGCAAGTCAGTGGGGAACCCGAGCATTTTTTTGTTGTTGTGACAAATACCAGAATAGTACTCTGTATTCGGTAAGCATTATCCGAACACGATTGGTTACTATTTGCCCATATCTAGTGCTGAACCTAAACCAAAAAAGGCAGTCTGAGCTTGTTCACCTAAAGGGCTTGTGAGCAAAGTGAAGTTAAATAAATGGGGCTTGAAAGTAGGTGTGGAAATAAGGAGTTTAATTAATACCTGTAATTATCTTACCTGTTATTATGTTTGGACATTGGGATAGCCGGATTGGGGGTTTCCACCAGTGCGCAGTCTGTCATGTGTATACAACTGGAGTATACCACTTTGGCAGGTGTGAGCATGTTGCCTACCTGGAAGCTTGTATTAGGCCATGTGCACTCATTGAGTATTTGATGAGGGTTTTTTACCTCAGTGTTTGTAAACCAAAACCAGGAGGGGGTGAAAAATGCTGAAGTGGTGGCCTTGTTCCATTTTACTTTTCCTTTGACTGTTCCACTCCTGATTGATTGTGGCTTACACATACTGAGGGGAAAAGCTCACCAAATACTCAACATGTGCACTTGGCCTTAGGGTTCAAGAAGAGCAAAATTCAACACCAATGTGATTGACAATTATGAAAGGAACATGCATCCCACTGAATAAACAATTAGGTAGACATGGAGGCTGGAGAAGTAGGTTAGGAGAAGACGAGTAGCTGTATTACTGCATTCAGGGAGCATGAAAAGAGATCTAAGAACAGGTCTGCTGCTCCTGTTCCTGTGCTTCCAAATAACAGCTCAGGTAGTAGTAGCCATGGGTTTGGTGGTCACTTAAATAGTGTTACACAGTTGGTGGTTATGGGGCATTCTATATTCAGGAAGGAAGAATAAAAATATTTTTTTGCCAATACAGCCTCAGTTGAATGGTTGGCTTTCTCCCTAGTGCCAGAGTTCAGCATATGGTAAATAAGTGATCAAACAAGTTGAAATGACGCAGCTAAACTCAGCTGTATTGCCGATTCCCCCACAGGAATTTAATCTGTAAGGTGTTAGTCTCTGTGCTTTCTAATTATGCACTATAAATCAGGCAGTTGGTTATACATATCACTGAGAACGAAACCTGCTTTAACCGATATCTGCTGTAATTGTACGGGGTAAGTTGGTAGCACGGAGTTGGCTCATGATGTGAGCTAGTCCCATACACGGCAGCTAATGACTGCCCACGAAAGCGGCATTAACAGCGTGTGACATTGGGGGTGGATCATTCTATGCGCCCATCCATGCACTTGTGATGTGATTACGGGGCGCCAATGGGTTGCTATGACAGCCAGGGTCTGTTGAAGACCTCCATATTCGTCATTAATGCATTCACTCTATTTCCCCTCATTAAAAATAAAGATTAAAAAAAATACATGTGATATTGCTGCATTCAGAAAAGTTTGATCTATCAAAATATAAAAATAATTAGCCCAATTGGTAAACACAAAAAAAAAAAATCAAAAACATCCAAATTACGTTTTGGGGGTTTTGTAACACACAAAAATGCTTCAACAAGCAAACAAAATGTCATATCTGTCCCAAAATGGTAGCAATTAAAATGCCACAAAAAATAAGACCTCATACAGCTCCATCGATGGAAAAAAAAAAAAGAAAACGTTGAATGTCTTTGTAAATAAAGACAATAAATGATTTTTTTTTTGTTTTGTTTTTTTTTAAACAAGAAAAAAATGGACAAGTTTGATATCACCATAAATTAAAATGATGAGGACAATAATATTGCAAAGTGGCTTTTTTTTTTTTAAGTTATGGCTCTTGAAACGAGGAGAGGAAATAAATGAAAAACCTGAAATTGGTTTAGTTGGGAGGCGGTTATTTTATTGTGGCATATTCTTTTTCTGTTATGTGCTGCTGCCTGCTTATGATTGGTCAGGGTCATACAGGGAGAAAAAGTGCACACCCCAGTGAAAAAAATGTGATCTCTTTTGTTAAGGCAAAGTGGTTGTTAACTCATTAGGTGCCTAATACTTTTTATTGCCAATATCACTGCATGCTTTTTGTTTCCGTTGAAAGAGTTTACATTTTAGGAAATTTGTGGCAAACTGTTTCTGGTGCTTCTGAGTGACTACATGCAGTAGTACGTGCTAGAAAATAACGTGATAGATCAATTTGATAACGTATGTCCTTTGTAAAACAGTAGCAGGTGATTTGTTCTTAGGAAGAGGTGAGTAGAAACCTGGAAAGAGTAGTACCTGTTGAAATAATGTGAAGCTTGTAAACTTTATTTCTAAGCCTTATGACCTTTATTTAAAGGAAACTGGTCAGGTAAATTATGTGTTCTAACCTAGATGCAGGGTGATGTTGTGGCCTAGTAACCTCTTCCTACCCATCCCTGTGTTGTAATAGTGTGTAATGTGAATGTAGAAAAATGTTTTATTACTTATGTGTTCTGTATGTAAATGAGCAGGGGCTCTAGCCCCATGGACATCGCATCGCCCTATGGGCGTTTGCATGTTTTTCCATGGTATCACACCCCTGTGGGCGTGTTATCATGGATTTACCTCAGCGACGTGACCGTCGTCGCTTATACAGATCCCGCGTTTACACCAGGAAAACGATTGCTGTAGGAAGGAGGGAAATAGGAGTGCTGCAAAGGCTAGACAGATGCTGGTGGTAGGGGACTCTATAATTAGGCGGACAGACAGGGTCATCTGTCGTCAAGACCGTGAATGCCGAACAGAGTGTTGTCTGCCGGGTGCACTGGTTCGGCATAGTGCGGATCGGATAGACAGATTGCTGGGTGTGGCTGGGGAAAACACAGCGGTCATGGTGCACATTGGTACTAATGACAAAGTTAGAGGCAGGTGGAAGGTCCTTAAAAATTATTACAGGGAACTAGGAGAGAAGCTGAAGTCCAAGACCTCCAAGGTGGTTTCAGAAATACTACCGGTGCCACGAGCGACACTGGAAAGACAGCGGGAGCTTAGGGAGATAAATACATGGCTTAGAAATTGGTGCAGGAAGGAAGGGTTTGGGTTCATGGAGAACTGGGCCGACTTCTGAGTCGGCTACAGGCTCTACGGTAGGGACGGGCTGCACCTCAATGGGGGAGGGTGCAACTGTACTGGGAGAGATAATGGTCAGACGGATGGAGGAGCTTTTAAACTAGGATCTGGGGGGAGGGAGGGTAGTGGAGCAAATAAGGGGATAGATAGAGCAGATAGAGACTTTGAGACGGTAGGGGTCAATGAAGGATTAGGGGGGGATTGGACATGCAAGCAACATAGGGATGCTGCTAGGAGTAATAATTGTGTCAATAGTATTAAATGTCTACTGGCAAATGCAAGAAATCTTGCAAACAAAATGAATGAATTGGACACACTTTTGTCACCCATGGATTATGATGTGGTGGGCATTATGGAAACCTGGCTGGATGAAAGTCATGACTGGGTGACAAACTTAGAAGGTTATACTACATTCAGGAAGGACAGGAAAGACAAAAAAGGTGGTGGGGTGTGTATATTTATCAAATCTAACCTAAAACCTGTGTTGAAAAATGACATTGGGGGGAACTGCAACAATGTAGAGTCAGTATGGGTAAATGTACATGGGGTGGGGAATAATGGAAAAATGCTAGTTGGAGTTTGCTATAAGCCTCCTAACATACCTGAACAGGTAGAGGGTGAAATGCTGCAACAAATTGAAAAGGCAAAAAATAATAATAATAATAATAATAATAATAATCAGGTTCTTATTATGGGGTATTTCAACTTTCCAGACATTCAGTGGGACATAGAATCTTCTGGTTGTGCTAAAATTGACATTGAATGCCTATTGATTAGAATGGGGAGGGAGATGTGCAATACCCGGCCGCGGCTGTTATCAGAAGACCGAGCAGTGCCGGAACTGAGCATTGGCTGATGCCGCCGCCGGGACCGAGAGCTGCTGAATGTTGGGTGTCTGATCCAAGCTGAACAGACATTGATGACCTGTCCTAAGGACAGGCCATCAATGTCAAAGTAGTGGACAACCCCTTTTGATTTTTCTTTTTTTTCTTTTAATGTACCCAAAATAATTATTTAATAAACGTTCTGGAAATAATTGGGAAAATTAAAGTATTATGGCTCTCACAATGAGAGGTGGCAAAAGTGTTTTTGTAATCTAGAGCTATACGGCTGTGGTTTTAGGAGCTAAGGAACAAAGTTTACAATCTTCAGATCGGGCTTCATATGAAGTGAATGGCACAAATAGATTGTAAACCTCTGTATTTAGGACTGTGATCACTGTGAGGAAGTGCCTCTTGTGTCAGGTGATTAGTGACATTCTCATTACTGGAAATGTGATAATTATTGGCGACTTGTAACAGTTTGTTCTGCTTACACGTTCTCCCTTTTCAGCTATGCATTATCCATTCATTTTCCTGTGTGTAATTGCGGGAGAATTACAGATGCACTCAGTGAAGGGGAATTTATGAATTTGTTTAAAGCGGCATGCTGTAATCTGAGCCAAGATAATGCACTTCTCATGTGCTCAATGTATAATTGGCATATGGTTTCTTTAGAGCCGACCTAGCACGTTCTCCCATCTATAGGATATGGTTTCCAATCCTAAACCGTATAACTGCTGTAAAGTGAATGAATATATATATATATATATATATATATATATATATATATATATATCTATCCATCTATCTATCTATCTATAATATATATATATATATATATATATATATATATATATATATATATATATATATATATATATATATATATATAATTGCCTTATTCTGTCTTTCTGTCTTGCTCCAAAATTGTGTCCTTCCGGTGACACAAGGCTGATTGGCCGCTGGGCTCGCCATGGCCCCCCCCCCGCACGGATTGGCCGCTCGCCCAGGCTGCGCCCCCACACGGATTGGCCGGCCGCTCGCCCAGGCTCCGCCCCCCCACAGATTGGCCTCTCGCCCCGGCACCCTGCAGGCATTGGCAACTCGGCCACGCCCCGCCCCCCTCACGCAATGCACGCTAGCTCTGGCCCCGCCCCCCACGCATTCCCCGAACTGACACGGTCACGGAGCCACGACTCCCAGGTGAGTACTGTACCCCCGGGAGCCCACATCAGCGTACGCCGCCAACCCAGCCGACACATACCCTCGCATTGCTGGGGCTGGCCGGCGTATGTTGGTGTGGGCTCCCGTGCGAGCGGGGGACGAGATACGCTGGTAACCATGGTAGCATAGTTACCAGCGCATCAAGGTCCTGCAGCGGCGGAACATACACACACACGCACACACATCAGATCACATTCACTCTCACACACACCTCACACACACATCACATCGCATCCACACACTCACAACATCCTGGGATATCGCTTGCTTCTCGGCGACGATACTGTGCAGTGAGCTTCCAGGACCTGCCGGAGGATCACATGGCCAGAAGCATGTGGTATATCCGGATGTTGTGAGTGTGAGCGCGTATGTGTAATATCGTCAATGTGTGTGTGCGTGAGTGTATGCGATCGGGTGTGTGTGAGTGTATGCGATCGGGTGTGTGAGTGTGTGTGTGAGTGTATGCGATCGGGTCTGTGAGTGTCGGCAGAGGAGCACGGCGTGCTGGAGGAGGCTGGGAGGAGAGAGGCTGATCCTGGGGAAGGCTGGGATGGGGAAGCTGGGAGGGGGGAGGCTGAGAGAAGAGAGGCTGATGCTGGGGGAGGCTGAGGCTGGGGTAGGCTGGGAGGAGAGAGGCTGATGCTGGGGACCGAAAAGGCTGATGCTGGGAGGAGAGAGGCTGATGCTGGGAGGAGAGAGGCTGATGCTGGGGGAGGTTGAGGCTGGGGTAGGCTGGGAGAAGAGAGGCTGATGCTGGGAAGAGAGAGGTTGATGCTGGGAGGAGAGAGGCTGATGCTGGGGGAGGCTGATGCTGGGGGAGGCTGATGCTGGGGGAGGCTGATGCTGGGGGAGGCTGAGGCTGCGGTAGGCTGGGAGGAGAGAGGCTGATGCTGGGGACAGAAAAGACTGATGCTGGGAGGAGAGAGGCTGATGCTGGGAGGAGAGAGGCTGATGCTGGGGGAGGCTGAGGCTGGGGTAGGCTGGGAGGAGAGAGGCTGATGCTGGGAGGAGAGAGGCTGATGCTGGGAGGAGAGAGGCTGATGCTGGGAGGAGAGAGGCTGATGCTGGGAGGAGAGAGGCTGATGCTGGGGGAGGCTGAGGCTGGGGTAGGCTGGGAGGAGAGAGGCTGATGCTAGGGACAGAAAAGGCTGATGCTGGGAGGAGAGAGGCTGATGCTGGGGACAGAAAAGGCTGATGCTGGGAGGAGAGAGGCTGATGCTGGGAGGAGAGAGGCTGATGCAGGGAGGAGAGAGGCTGATGCAGGGAGGAGAGAGGCTGATGCAGGGAGGAGAGAGGCTGATGCTGGGTTGAGAGAGGCTGATGCTGGGATGAGAGAGGCTGATGCTGGGGACAGAGAGGCTGATGCTGCGGGTAGAGAGGCTGATGCTGCGGGTAGAGAGGCTGATGCTGCGGGTAGAGAGGCTGATGCTGCGGGTAGAGAGGCTGATGCTGCGGGTAGAGAGGCTGATGCTGCGGGTAGAGAGGCTGATGCTGCGGGTAGAGAGGCTGATGCTGCGGGTAGAGAGGCTGATGCTGCGGGTAGAGAGGCTGATGCTGCGGGTAGAGAGGCTGATGCTGGGAGGAGAGAGGCTGATGCTGCGGGCAGAGAGGCTGATGCTGCGGGTAGAGAGGCTGATGCTGGGAGGAGAGAGGCTGATGCTGCGGGCAGAGAGGCTGATCCCGGTGTGCAGCATGAAGGATGGAGCACGATGGGGGGTGCGCAGCATGGGGGATGGAGCACGTTTGGGAGTGCGCAGCACGGCGGATGGAGCACGTTTGGGAGTGCGCAGCACGGCGGATGGAGCACGTTTGGGAGTGCGCAGCACGGCGGATGGACCACGTTTGGGAGTGCGCAGCACGGCGGATGGAGCACGTTTGGGAGTGCGCAGCACGGCGGATGGAGCACGTTTGGGAGTGCGCAGCATGGCGGATGGAGCACGTTTGGGAGTGCGCAGCATGGCGGATGGAGCACGTTTGGGAGTGCGCAGCATGGCGGATGGAGCACGTTTGGGAGGACGCAGCATGGCGGATGGAGCACGTTTGGGAGTGCGCAGCATGGCGGATGGAGCACATTTGGGAGTGCGCAGCATGGCGGATGCAGCACGATGGGGAGTGCGCAGCATGGGGGATGCAGCACGATGGGGAGTGCGCAGCATGGCGGATGGAGCACGTTTGGGAGTGCGCAGCATGGCGGATGGAGCACGTTTGGGAGTGCGCAGCATAGGGGATGGAGCACGATGGGGAGTGCGCTGCATGGGGGATGGTGCACGATGGGGAGTGCACACCTCCCCCCAACACACACACGCACGCACGCGCGCGCGCGCACTGCACATCACACCACACACACACACTGGGAACCACAAACAACTGCCCTACACAGACACCCACACACACAGACAACGCTGCACACAACACCCAACACACAAACACCGCGGCACACACAAATATACGCACATACCGCACAACACACACATTGCACAAAACATACCTCCCCCAAAACACACCACACACACACAAACCGCGCAACACACACACACACAGCGCTCCACAAACAACGCAACACACAAACAACACCGCTCTCACCCCCCGCCACACCCAGACAACACCCAGAACATGTACAGCCCCTACACAAACACTTGGTAACTACACACAACAACATCTATATATATATATGTATATATATATATATATATATAACAAAAATCATACATGAACTACACAATACGTAAATTCTAGAATACCCGATGCGTAGAATCGGGCCACCTTCTAGTATGTGTGTATATATATATATATATATAATATATAAAATATTTTATATGTTTAGGTCAGTAACCCGAAGCTACTCTCGTATCTCCACTAGGTAGCTGTCGTCGTCTTCTTCTTCCAGCTTCTCTGAATATACATGGAGCATTCTATCAGGATTGAGTACTTTTGTGGCAAGTTTATTTTTGTCCATTGATTGAGCTGCAATTAGGCTGCAGTTATTAGTTAGACTGATAAACGGAAGTAAGAGATGCTCTTATTTTCAACAGACTTGTTTCAAAAAGAAAACCATCTGAAAGGATGCAGATTACAATAATTTAAAGTTGTATGCTCTTCTGGATTACTTTCTGTCTATATCCAGTTGGGTGGAAAATATAATTTCTATAAGTGAGAAAGTGCCCTAATGTGTATTGTCTCGTAAATACTACATTCACATAACATGACACTCATTCACATGGCTATACACTATTTCACCCAAAATTTAAAATTGACATTGTATTCAAAGCCATTGATCTAATCTAGGTTGTCATTGGTCGGCAATTGCAAAGGGAACTGCCAGCAACTGATCTTAATGATTTGCATCCCCAAGTGCATTCATTTCTCACACAATCGCTTATAAGCTCAATCATTGCATGTCGACGAATATAGGGGTGTGTATTTCTGTGTGTGGCTCTCATACTTCATACTGAATAAATATTCACATTTTGAAAATTTTTGTTTCCATTTTCTTCCGTTGCATACTGTTAGGTTATCCATCTACACTCTGATTTCCATAATTTGACCAATTTTTATGTTGCAATCTCAATGTAGAGGGGTGTGTGTGTGTGTGTGTGTGTGTGTGTGTGTGTGTATATATACATACAGGTGTGGGAAAAATGCTGCATACATATTTATGTGTGGCTATATATGCAGTTGTTTTTCCATGCCAGTGTAACGCGCACGCACACACACATGCAAAAATAAGAATGCTTTAAAAATCAGACGTGTGATGTTCCCAATGTAATAGACCACCAAAAATGCAAACTGAATGAATAAAAGAGAAATGTAAATCAAATAGTCATTTTTCATGTGACCGCACCAATTCTTCTAGGTACGCTTGCACAAAATAAGGGATTAAAGTTGGATTTATTAAGTAACCAATTATACCAGACAGGTGGTAATGATCATAATGTTCATATGCAGCTTCAAGCACATCCATTAACTGAAACAGAACTAGCTGTGTAGGAGGCTTAACAATGAGTGAGCAACTGTCAAACTCTGCTAAAAAGGTGAGGATGTGGAAGACTGTTCTATATCACAGGTCTTTATATATCATGGCAAGATTCACCACAACAAGACACAAGGGAAGAAGAAGAAGCACGAACAAATGGAAAACAATGAGGTCCGAATGTGCAGTGGTTGGCCCAGTTGAAGAAAGACACATCATTCTTACTTCCCATAAAAATCTGAAGATGTCCAGCAGTGCCATCAGCACAGAACTGACCGCAATCATTGGGACCAGATCAACCCACCTACAGTTCAGAGATATCTGGCTGGAAGTGGTCTTCATGGAAAAATTGCATCCAGAAAGCTATAACTTAAACATGGCATCAAAGCCAAACGACTAACCTATGCACAAAAGAATAGGAATTGAGGTGCAGAAAAGTCTACAGGCAAATAGTCAAGCATGATGTACCGTATTTTTCGGACTAGAAGACGCACCGGACTATGAGACGCACCCTGGTTTTAGAGGAGGAAAATAGGAAAATAAAATTTTAAGCAAAAAATGTGGTCATGACACACTGTTATGGGGCAAGGATCTGCTGCCTACACTGTTATGGGGGTAATGTCCCCAAATTCTCTACTAAGGTGCCGCATCCTGGTAATGATCCTCCTGCCTTGTATATACAGTATATGTCCCTCATCCTGCTATATACCGTCATTCTGCCATATGGCCGCATCCTGCTATATACTGGCATATGGCCGCATCCTGCTATGTAACCCATCATGGCATATGCGCCCATCCTGCTGATATGACCCCATCCTGCTGATATGACCCCATCCTGCTGATATGACCCCATCCTGCTGATATGACCCCATCCTGCTCAGATGACCCCATCCTGCTCGTATGACCCCATCCTGCTCGTATGACCCCATCCTGCTCGTATGACCCCATCCTGCTCGTATGACCCCATCCTGCTCGTATGACCCCATTCTGCTCGTATGACCCCATCCTGCTCGTATGACCCCATCCTGCTCAGATGACCCCATCCTGCTCAGATGACCCCATCCTGCTCAGATGACCCCATCCTGCTCAGATGACCCCATCCTGCTCAGATGACCCCATCCTGCTCAGATGACCCTATCCTGCTCAGATGACCCTATCCTGCTCAGATGACCCCATCCTGCTCAGATGACCCCATCCTGCTCAGATGACCCCATCCTGCTCATATTATACCCCCATCCTGGTGTATGGCCGCATCCTGTGGCACATAAAAAAAAATAAACATTCATACTCACCTCAGCTCACCTCACTCCCTGCAGCATCGCTCGTCCTCCGGTCTGTGTCAGCGGCAGCGCCGCTGAGTGGTGCCGTCCCCGTTCTCCTGCAGCATCACTTGTCCTCCCGTCTGTGTCAGCGGCAGCGCCGCTGAGAGGAGCCGTCCCCGTTACTCTGCTGCATCACGATCATCTCCTGTGTCTGTGCCGGTGGCGGCTGCATGTGGACACGTGCGCACAGCGATGACGTCATCGCTGTGCGCACAGCGATGACGTCATTACAAAACAATACAAAACCCCCAAAAGTGACAATATTGGGTGCGTTGTTTTTTTTTAATTTTTTTACCATTTCATCACATTTATGTTTTTTCGGGTTTTCGGTACATTGTATGGCAAAATAAATGATGTAGTACAAAACTACATTCTTGTCCCAGAGAAAAAAAGCCCTCATTCCTGTATTTTGATAGAAAAATAAAGTTGTGGCTTTTGTAAGAAGGTGGGGAGTAAACAAAAGCACAAAAATTAAAAATTCCCTCGTCTTTAAATGGTTAATGGTATCCATTTGTTTGAAATTACCTCCCTGACGAGTACCAGTAAAAATAGTGAAGTCAAAACTTTGGCTTACTCCACAGATCTAGTTTTACATCAGTATTTGTAAAAACTCAAAAGGGGAACCTGCAAAGAGAAAATAAAAGGGAAAGATTCGCTTGGCTTCTGTGATGTGGAGTCACTCCTGGTGCTGACTTGCAAATGCTGATGAAATAGGAACCAAAATTACTGATGTGAAGAAAGCCTTTAAGACGTCTATAGGGGCATAAATACTGTTTTTTGACCATAAAACCCAAATTCTATTATGCTTCTTACTTAAAAAAATGGAGGTAAGGGGTTGGCATACTTAGCAGATCTCATTATTGTTTTTTGGGGTTGTGAATGGTTGTAATGTCCCTTATTGTTGTCCACTCAGCCCCTCGTAATTCATTGTTTAGTTATAAACCCGACGGCTGTAATGTATTTTTCAGTGATTAATTGCACAAAGGCACTGATGGTGATTTAATGTAGTTCAAACTCTTGATGTCTGCAAAATCCTGAGATTATATTGGTATTAATTGTGTGTTAAAATTTCCTAAATAAAGCAGGGATCTGATATGATCTGATAACCCCCACACCCTGCTGGAAATGAATGATGTGTCTCTGTACTTTATTTTTAGATTGAAATCTTTTAAGCAATTGATTCTACAAGGTGCAAAATTGAATTTTAACCTTTGGCATAAAAATACAACATTGTAGCCTATCTTATAAAGCTTGTACACTGTGGGGAGAATTGGCAAATTAGTTTTTTGGCCATATTATTTTTATACAGATTTTCTAATTCCAGGCTATATAAACTTTAAATACTTATTGGATGAAGCCATTCAGATGATGTTTATTTGTGTAATAGGGGAGGGTATGGCCTAAAAATATAGCACCCTTTATCAAGGTTTGCAGAATTATTAGGCAGCTTGTTTTCCTTTGGGATAATGGGGGTAATAAAAAAAAAAAGATTTAACGGACTCTAAAAAGTAAAACAATTGTTAAAAATCTTAGTAGGATACATCACTCTTGAGATTTTGAAGATATTGGGGCATGATGACAGATTCATCAAAAGTTTTGATATATGGCTAAGGACACACTGCAAGCAATGTAGGGCAAGTGGAATATGATAAAAAAAAATCTCATTCCACCCGGACCCATGTTACTCTATGGGGTAGCTCCCATGAGCGATTATTTATTTATTTTTTTCTCAGCCCTAATCGGACCGAGAAAACAATCGAAGCATGCTGCTGGTGGAATCCGATTCGTTTTCACTCACACCCGTACAAATCAATGGGTGCGAGGGAAACACTGCACTAGCATTACATCGGAGTGCAATACGATATACGCGTCAGCTGATAACGGAGGAGATAGGGAAATTAGTCCCTCCCTCTCCTCCACAGCTGTGCTGTGATCGCAGCACAGGGACATGACACTCAGCTTAGCAGAACTAGAGTGTCATGCAATGCACTCGCAGTAATGCCCATGTTTCCTTAGCCTAACTTGTCAACTAGTCAAAAATACGCCGAGAACAGAAGTTCATTAACTGCCAAAGGTATTGGAAGAATCAAATGTGAAGAAAACAGCAAGCCAATGTCCTCCAGTGCTGTCATATTCCAGAAATGCAACCTCCCTGGATATCCCAGAAGTACAAGGTGTTCAGAGTTATGGCCAAGGTGAGGAAAGAAACCCGACAACCACTGAACACGACACAGAAGATGAAAATGCAAGACTGGGCCAAGAAATATCTGAAGATAGATTTTTCAAATGTATTATGGACTGATGAAATGAGAATGACTTTTGAGCGACCAGATGGATGAGCACATGGCTGGATCAGTGAGGGGCACAGACCTCCACTTCAACTCAAGCGTCAGCTTGGTGGACGTGGGGTACTACTATCGGCTGGTATTTTTATAGATGAGCTAGTTGGATCTTTTGGGGTTGAAGATGGATTAAAAATTAACTCCCAAACTGACTGCCAAATTTTAGAACACACTTTCTTATTGTAGTTGTATGGCGAAAAAAAGTCTGCATTTTTCAAGTTAACAATAATTTTTATGCTGGCCTATGTTTAATCACATGCATCAAAGTCCTCCACTACTTGTCTAGCCAGTAAAGGTCTTAAAGAAAGAATGTCATGGCACCCTTCTTCACCTGACCTAAACCCTTTAGAGAACTTGTGGATGTTTTTAAATAGTATATTTATGGAGAAGGAAAACAGTCACCTCTCTGAACAGTGTCTGGGAGGCTGTGGTTGGTCTTGGCCAAGGCTCTGAACATCTCAATGAGCACTGCTCAATCCATTATCCATAATGGAAGGAGTATGGCACAACTGCAATCCTACCAAGACTTGACCATCCACCTAAACTGACATCCCGAGCAAGGAGAGCACTAATTAGATAAGCAGCCAAGAGGGCCCGTAATCACTCTGGAGGAGCTGCAGAGATTCACAGCTTAGGTGGGAAAATCTGTCCACAGGACATCCATTAGTCGAAAATTCCACAAATCTGGCTTTTATAGAAGAGTTCCAAGTCCAAGTAGAAAACAATTTTTGAAAGTAAACCATAAGATGTCCTATTTGCATTTTCAAAAAGCTATTTAGAGAACACAGCTAGCATATGGAAGAAGGTGCTCTCGTCAGATGAAACCAAAGAAGAACTTTTTGTGCTAAATGTAAAACTGTCTGTCAAAAAAAAGGAATATTGCATATCATCCTGAAAATACCATCATTTTTGTCAAACATGCTGTAGTGATGCTTTTCTTCAGCAGGGACAGGGAAGCTGGTCAGAGTTAATGAGAAGGTGGATGGGACAAAATTCATGTTAAAGTTGGAGGATAGCCAACTGAATGCAGCACGTTATCAGCAAACACTTGAGGAAAATTTGCACTCATAAGCTCGGAAGCTGCGCATGGGACGTACTTGGACGTTCCAACATGACAATGATGCAAAACACAAAGCCAAGTCGACCTGTCATTGGCTACCGCAGAACAAAGTGAAGGTTCTGGAGTGGCCACCTCAGTCTCTTGACCTCAATATCATTGAACCACTCTGGGGAGAACTCAAGCGCGCAGTTCATGCAAGAAAGGCCAGGAATTTACTGGAACTGGAGGCTTTTTGCCAAGAAGAATGGGGAGCTTTACCAACTGAGAAAATAAAGAGCCTCATCCACAACTACCACAAAAGACTTCAAGCTGTCATTGATGTTAGAGGGGGCAATACACCGTATTAAGAGCTGGGGTATGTGAAGTTTTGATCAGGGTCATTTGGATGTGTTTGGTTGTCATTATGATTTAAAAAGAGAGAACACAGCAGTTTGACAATAAATGGCTTCACCCAACCACTAACCCTGAGTGGTAAAAAATATTTGCCAGGGTATGTAAACTTTTGAGCACAACTGTATATCACAGTAGTGCTATTTCACTTTGTCACCCACTTCACATTACAATTGTCCCTTTTATTTGACACCCAAACAATACTAATGGATATACAGTGCCTTGCGAAAGTATTTGGCCCCTTTGAATTTTTCAACCTTTTCCCACATTTCAGGCTTCAAACATAAAGATAACATTTTTTAAAATTTTATGGTGAATCATCAACAAGTGGGAGACAATTGTGAAGTTGAACGAAATGTATTGCTTATTTTAAACTTTTATAAAAAATAATAAACTGAAAATTGGGGTACGCAATATTATTTGGCCCCTTTAAGTTAATACTTTGTAGCGCTACCTTTTGCTGCGATTACAGCTGCAAGTCGCTTGGGGTATGTCTCTATCAGTTTTGCACATCGAGAGGCTGAAATTCTTGCCCCTTCTTCCTTTGCAAATAGCTCGAGTGAGGTTGGATGGAGAGCATTTGTGAACAGCAGTTTTCAGCTCTTTCCACAGATTCTCGATTGGATTCAGGTCTGAACTTTGACTTGGCCATTCTAACACCTAGATACATTTTTTTTTTGTGAACCATTCCATTGTAGATTTTCCTTTATGTTTTGGATCATTGTCTTGTTGAAAGACAAATCTCCGTCCCAGTCTCAGGCCTTTTGCAGACTCCAACAAGTTTACTTCAAGAATGGTCCTGTATTTGTCTCCATCCATCTAATCATCAATTTTAACCATCTTCCATGTCCCTGCTGAAGAAAAGCAGGCCCAAACCATGATGCTGCCACCACCATGTTTGACAGTGGGGATGGTGTGTTCAGGGTGATGAGCTGTGTTGCTTTTACGCCAAACATATCGTTTGGCATTGTGCCCAAAAAGTTCGATTTTGGTTTCATCTGACCAGAACACCTTCTTCCACATGTTTTGGTGTGTCTCCCAGGTTGCTTGTGGCAAACTTTAAATGGCATTTTTTATGGATATCTTTGAGAAATGGCTTTCTTCTTGCCACTCTTCCATAAAGGACAGATTTGTACAGTGTACGACTGATTGTTGTCATATGGACAGACTCTCCCACCTCAGCTGTAGATGTCTGCAGTTCACCCAGAGTGATCATGGGCCTCTTGGCTGCATCTATGATCAGTTTTCTCCTTGTTTGAGATGAAAGTTTGGATGGATGAAAGATTTGCAGTGGTATGATACTCCTCCCATTTCAGTATGATCGCTTGCACAGTGCTCCTTGGGATGTTTAAAGTTTTGGAAATCTTTTTGTAACCAAATCCGGCTTTAGGCTATGTGCGCACGCTGCGTTTTTTTGACGCTGCGTTTTTGTGCGTTTTTGGCCGCTAAAAACGCACAAAAACGCACCTGCGTCGAAAAAACGCATGCGTTTTTACCGCGATTTGGTGCGTTTTTGGCTGCATTTTGCTGCGTTTTTGATCTCTGCGTTTTGCTGCGTTTTTCCAATGCATTGCATGGGCGGAAAAACGCAGGAAAGAATTGATATGTCAATTTTTTTTCAATCTCAAAAACGCAGCTTAAAAAAACAGTTGTGTGCGGACAGCAAAAATAAAAACTCATAGACTTTGCTGTGGAAGCAAAGTCATGCAGTTTTGAGGCCAAAAATGCACCCGAAAAACACGCAAAAACACCGCGAAAAACGCACTGTGCGCACATAGCCTTAAACTTCTCCATAACAGTATCACGGACCTGCCTGTTGTGTTCCTTGGTCTTCATGATGCTATCTGCGCTTTAAACAGAACACAGACTATCACAGAGCAGGTGCATTTATACGGCAAATAAATTACACACAGGTGGCTTATATTTATCATCATCAGTCATTTAGGACAACATTGGATCATTCAGAGATCCTCAATGAACTTCTGGAGTGAGTTTGCTGCACTGAAAGTAAAGGGGATGAATAATATTGCATGCCCCAATTTTCAGTTTATTCTTTTTTACAAAAGTTTAAAATAAGCAATACATTTTGTTTAACTTCACAATTGTCTCCCACTTGTTGTTGATTCTTCACTTTAACATTACAATTTGTATCTGTTTGAAGTTTGAAATGTGGGAAAAGATTAAAAAATTCAAGGGGCCGAATACTTTCACAAGGCACTGTATTCTTTTTTTGTAGCTCCAAAGTAAAATTCCCCTTTGTGTCCCCATAGAGTAACATCTTTATTTTTCTCAAATACCGTCACAAAGCCGTGCTTCTCTGTGTCACTCGTACAGTAAGAATGTCAACCTTCTCTGTCCCTATAGTTATAACCTTCCTCTGTGTCCACATACAGTAGGAGTATACATCTTTGTGGCCTCTTAAACAGTAATAGTGCCTTTGTGCCTCTATAAAATAACTGATTTATTGTGTTCCGATAATTTAATAATGTTCCCCACTGTGGCCTCCAACCAATACTACTGTCACCCACTGTGGCACCCATCCACTAATTATGTCATCCATTGTGAGCCCACCCAGTAGTAATTTCTTTACAGTGGTCCTCTTCATATAGTAATAAAAAAAAACACCACACGGCTTATCACCTGTCCCAATTTTTATTTTGGGAACAGTGACATCAATGGGACGCTAACTTCAGCTGCTGCTGCTGCTGGCCTCTATTAGGATTGTGGCTTGTATACTTACACTTGGCTCTCTGCCTTCGTTTCAACCTGATTTGCATCAGTGGACTTGCACCCTGTTGATAACCGCAAAGGCCACCGGCCGGTTTCTTTCTACTCTGTGTAGGATCACATTTGCACCCTCTACAACCACGATGGTTACATTGCCTATTCAGACAGTTTAGTCCGGTTACACTGTGTGTTGTAGGACATCTTGTACATATTGCGCTACTGAATTGTGATCTTTGAATTCTAGAGTAAGGCTTCTTTCACCAACCGTGAAACGCAGACCTTGCTCGCATCACGATACCTGGCTGGACTGCTGAGTCTTGACATGAATTAACTGCCTCATAGGCTTATTATATGAGTAAGTTTGCTTAGGTCGGAGACCTGGTGGTCAAGCCCTGCTGTTACGATGTGAGCACAGTCTGTGGTTTATAGATGTGTGAAATTAGATGCATCTACAAACAAGTTGCATTTCACAATTTTTTTAATGCAGGTCAGTAGATGCAATGTTCATTCAGTGGTACGAAAGCGAGAAATAAATGAGCCTTTTTTTATTTCATTGCTTTGTGTGTTGATAACAGATATCTAGGTGCTATCGACAGTTGCCTTGTTTATGTAACACCAGGCTTAGTGATCTCTAAATGGAGAAAACTGTTTCTTTGACTGCTGCACAGACACCTCCGGTTAACTCCATGAAACACTGGAGCGATCCAGCAGATCACAGACCGCTGGAGACTGACCAAAGCAGTGACTATAGAAGATGAATATGCCAAAGGGTGAGTATAAGTGCAGGGAGCTTAGATTAGAAGCACCACTCCAAAAGTAAGATAAACACTGGTGAGGTGCTTTATAATGACTGTCAGCACTGAATGACTGTTCAAACTAAATGCATCATGGCATGGCCAAACATGTAAGGCTACCTTCCCACCTGCTTGTTTTCCTTCTATATCAACATTCTCTTCTTTGACAGTTCTGACTTCACAAAAATAGAGAAGGGCAGAGATAAATGGAAAAACAAGCAGGTGGGGAGGTGCACCTAAACGTTTGGGCACAGCATGATGCACTGAGCGCCTGTACTTGGTTTGAACAGTCATTTTGAGCTGTTCAAACAAAGTACAAATGATTGTGTATCATGTCGGGGCCAATCATTTAAATACACCTTCCCACGTGCTTGATTTTCATCTATCTCACCCTTCTCTGGCTCTATGAAGTCGAAGAGAACTGAAGATGGTGGGGTGTGAAGATATAGGGAAAACAAGAAGGTGGGAAGGTGTATTTAAATGCTTAGCTGCACCATGGTGCACTGAGCGCTTGTACTTTGTTTGAACACTCATTCTGTGTTCTCGATCTGGTTCAAGTTTTGCAACTGTGATGGCCACTCCAGAGTGTTTTCAGAGTTTGCTTCATTCTTCCTCCTCCAGACATACTGGTGATCTATAGACTTGAAACGTTCCAGTCTTTAGTTGCTCCACAGAACAAAAATCCCAAAACATCAGTGGTTTATTTATATGGCTACATTCTTTTTTTTTTTTTTTTTTTAACTTTTTTTGTGCTTTTTTTGTCACGGCTTGGAGTCTGACATGGAGACCTGTAGAGTTTATCATGTGTCTTATACAAACTAAAACCTCAGTGCCTGATGTCATCAAATCTTGCCCCCATGATTTTGATCACTTGCCTTAGTAATCTGGTGGCAGCTGGTCATGGCTTCGTTTTTGTGCCATGTCCAAATAGTGTAGCTTGTGTTTCTTTCAAGCAAGGGTACACAACCTTTTCTGGTCTAAGAGCCACATTGTTTTGCTGATTTCCAAAGCTGGCACTAAAACTTAAAAGGGTACTCCCTTTTGAGAGGTTTATGGCATATACTATTAAGAGATTAAAGTTCCATTCCCAGGACTCCCAAAGAAGATTGAGGCTCTCCTGTGGCATTGAATAGCATAGCCTTGCTTTCACTCTCTAACACATAGATAAAGCATGGGTGCCCATGACACCTTTTTCTGCCAAATCACAAATTGACACTTCTGGCCTGAGACTTGCCCATTTTTTGTGCTTTTAACACATACAGGTCTGACTATTTATTTACTGCTTTTTATACTCCTTCCGTTGACAGGTTCATTAGCATACGATAATAAGTATTTACCTGTCTGCTGTTCTTATTGTTCTGGCTGATGATACTGTATATTCAGTATCATGTTACTTGTGATCAACACGAGCTGAAACAGAGCGCTGTCTATTTCCCTTGTCGCCCACAGGGTGTCCAGGTTTCTCATTTTGAAGATGCTGCTCAGAGAGGGGTGTCAACAATCTCGTTATGATTTATGACTGCAGTCTCTCTTTGTGATATCTCTTCTCAAGTGATTTTAGAATCCTGTGCTGTTAGTCTTCAGTTTTTATTTTTTTTTTCTATTTAAAGCCATTTTGTTTAAATAGTGTGGACACTGTCCCTTCAGAGAAGTTTTTTTTTTTGTTGCTATTGATGCATGCATTTTTTCTTTTTTGTGCCTGTTCATTTGTGCGAGCTGGACCCTGCCAACTAAAAGGTGTGGGAATGGAAACAAATAGAACTCTGAAATGTCAAAAATATGTTGCGGATAATTACTTTTGCTCAGTGAACCTTGCACCAGGCTGGCGCAGGCAAATTCCCATGCTGCATTTACAAAGATTTTTTTTCATTATAAAGATGGGGATACATAAAGCATCTAGTCTCATTCCTAACTTCTGCCAATATATATTTTTTTCTGTCTGTGATGAGCATTTTAATGTTAAAATAGTAGCTGAGCTTTGACATCCAAGAACTGGTGACTGAAGGGCAAGAGAAGAGATTACATATTTTTAGCTTTATTTTGTAATAATTTGGCTAGATAAACAATTATGTACTGCTTTTTAATGTATTAAAATAACTTGTTGTTTAATACAGCTTTATTTATTATACCACTTAGAGAAACCCTTTTAGTGGCCAACCCTTTTCATCACAGCTTTATACACTAGTGTTTGTTACTGGGTTCTGCAGATTAGATCTTACTGAAGAGAATAGGTGCAAGATCTGAAGAACCTAGGTGGCAGCAGTCGATAAATGATTTACAGAGCTGTGGTGTTCTGCTCTGTACACTGTGGATATCTGACCACCGCCTTTTGTGCCCGTTTGTTTTACTTGGTTGGTGACAGCCGCTTTAACTCTTTCTGACATGTGATGTACTGTTATATCATATGTTGGGTCCTTGTCTTTGATTGAGCTCAGTAACTGAGCTTGAAACTTTCCTGGCAGATAATGGCTGATACACAGCCATCATATGCCACTAACAGTGGTGAGCATAGCTGAGCATTCTCTGACTGCAACATTTACCACGTACTCATTGACCTCCACTCAATGTAATAACGTGTTGCCATGAAAGCCAAAGTCTGCTGAAGACATCTGTGCCTGTGTTGATGGTTTACCTATGAAGACCAGCCTGTGGCTGGCATTCATAGAAAACCATGATTTTTACTACATACTGCAATACTACTGTGTTGCATTATATAATATAAACAATTGACATTACAAGTAAAAAGAGTACTAGCAAAGTAAAAAAAAAAAGCAAGCATTAAATATAAAATAAAAAAAATTAAATCACTCCTCTCCCATTCAAAAAAATGATTTAGACTTTCCTCATCTGTAAGTGTTTTTTGAAAATATACTATGTGGCAAAAAACAATATGCTAATTTTGCGTCTTGGTGCTCTCCTCCCGTTGAGGTTATATGCTTGAAAATGGTGCACAAAAGAGCGCACGGAGGCTTTCTCTGCACCATTATAGTTAATAGTTACATCGTGTCTGTGCATGCGTCTGAATTCCGTTTTGCAAAGCACCCTAAAATCTTGTTACTGTCCACTATAGTCACTATCTTTTGCACAGATTTTGTACTGATCAAGTATTACTACTTGTTCCTAAATGTTATGTATTTTTTTTGTTTCAGAAACATTGCAGAAGCCCTGGTTAGCAAAGGCTTAGCTACTGTGATCCGGTACCGTCAGGACGATGACCAGAGATCTTCTCATTATGATGAACTGTTGGCTGCAGAGGCCCGGTAGGTATCTTCTTCTTTGCAGTAAGGCTGCTTTCACACTATGTTTTTTTTAACATCCGTCATGAACGTTTTTTTAACGCAAAAACGGATCTAGTGCAAATGCGTTTTCATTTCAATGCATTTGCAATGGACTCGCGTCAACATGCGTTCACCTGCATTTTCGTGCGTTATAGTGAGGATCCAGCGAGTTGCAGCTTTTTAACATTTTTCAAAAACGCTATTTGTAGCGTTTTTGAGCTGCGTCCAAATACTGCAAATTGCTGGATCCTGACTGTACTGCACGCAAACGCATGTGAACGCTGGCATGCTGATAGACAGGATCCTGCTTGCTCTACTGAGCATGCCCAGAAACCAGCCTCGGGTGATCATTCCCTCTCTCCCCTTCCTTTCGGTCTCTCTCCGCCTCCCTCTCTGTCTCCCTCTTGCCCCTTCCTTCTCTGTCTCCCCCTCCCTCTTTGCCTCTCCCACCCTCTCCCTCTCCCCCGCCTGAGAGCTGCGGACACTCGTAACCAAGATAAATATCAGGTAACCAAGCAAAGCTTTTCTCTTAGTTACCCGATGTTTATGTGTGCAGGGAGCCCAGCTCCTAGCACCTGCGGATGCTCGTAACCAACGTAATTATGGGGTATCCAAGCAAGTTACCCGATGTTTACGTTGGTTACGAGCCTCTGCAGCTGTTAGAAGCCGGCTCCCAGTCTATCACGTTCAGTTCCACTGACTCCCGATCACATGACTTCAATGCCCGCCCATAAACTTAAAGTAAAGTGACAGGATCCTGCAAAATAACACTTGCGTTTGCATGTGTTTTTTTGCTGTAAAAGCAGGATCCGCTTTTACAGCAAAAAAACGTTCATGACGCATGTTAAAAAAAACGTAGTGTGAAAGCAGCCTTGCTTGGTTTTCTTGTTGCAGGCAATGCTGTAAATGACAGTTGTTGATAACATAAATGACTAATTGCAACATATTTTAACATTAAACTGTTCTTCTGTTCTTGATTCATGAGTGATTTTTATGGTCATGATTTCCTGTTTGCTTTTTTTTATACAGTTCTGATAAGGTTGCTTTTTCTCATCAGTAAGCTAGTCTATAGCTTTCGTTCAAGGACACCATCTACACTGTACAGTCAATAGATGAAACACTATGTAATCTGTTCTGAATTCTCTGTGCAGAACGTTCCCATGTACACAAGTTACATAGTGTGTCTAGGTATTCTTGTTCTATAATTGATTTCTGAAAAAAACATAATTCCCATAATATAAATTATTTTCTGGTTGGACACCTGTAGGTAAATACTTTTTACAGTCTCTTTTAAAGGAAGCTCTTCATACTCACTACTGCAAAGACATATATTGTGGCTATTGAAGGCAGACAATTTATGGCTAAACATCTCATGGAACATTTGCAAAGACAAACAAATATGTTAGAGGGTTTTTTTCTATCTTTGACATCAACAGTTGTTTGGATATCAACAGTGGTCCTGAGATCAACAGTGGTCCTGAGATCAACAGTGGTCCTGAGATCAACACTACGTTCTGGTCCTTATGCTGACAATGTGCAAAGAGGCACATGCATCCCTCCTAATATCTGTAGATATGTCAGCTAGTCCTGCTCACCTTTCCATGCAGAAGTAATTTGGGCAGGGCTAAACCTTTGTAGGGGTTCTCCACTACTCTGACAACCTTTTTTTTTTTTTATTTAACCATTTGTTTCCCACTCAACAAAACACCTATATTTAGCTTTGGTGCCTGAACCGTTCCATTGGTGTCATCACTGGCTCTCTAGGGGCTCATGTCTTACATGACATTGTCACGTGATCCCTTGCCTCACTCTCCCCTTTTTTGGACGTAACTCACCTTTGAAAGAAGTGAGAGCTGCAACTACGTTCTCAATTTCTTTAAACTAAACGTCTTGATTTTTCCGAAGGAGGGGAGAGTGAAGTTAGAGCTGATTGGCTTCAGGGATTGCGAGACCTAACAACGTCACACAATCCCTGGGAGAGACCATGCCGACATCGCTGGAACGGTGCCAGCACTGGAGGTGATTATAGGTGGTGGTTTGCTGGGAGGGAAGGATGGAGAATGGGTTGTCCAAGTAGTGAACAATATATTTAAAGAAATCTTATCAGCAGGTTTTTGCCATGTAATCTGAGCAGAGTATGAGGTAGAGGTTAATACACAAAATTCAGAGATGTGTCTCATCACAATGTGTGCTGTTGTTTACTTATAAATAATGAAGGTTTTATCTCTAGCTGATTGTCACTGCCAGGTCTGGAGCTTACATAACGCCTAGACTGACCAAGCCCTTGCTGTGATAAGCAGCTCCTTGTCAATAGACAATGTACACAGAAAACCTGGTGTAGTTGACGTTAACTTTCTCAGCTTTGCTTCATACTACAGCTAAAAACTGATTGTGTCACAAATGCTGCTCCCAGTAAATTAAGTGATACATCTTTGCATTCAGGGTGATACATCTTTGCATTCAGGGTCTCTTTTTCTACATTATGCTACTTTCAGAGGAGGTAGCAAAAACATACTGACAATTTTTTCTAATACTCCCTAGGTGATTGTCTTTGTGAAAAAAATCCTCCTTTAAAGGAAATTTGTCACTAGGTTCTTGCAACCAAGTCTGAGAGCAGCATAAGGTAGGGGCAGAGTTCCTGATTCCAGCGGAGTTTCACTTACAGGGCTGCTTAGTGTAGTTGTAATTAAAATCCGAGTTTAAACAGCAGTAGATTATCATTAGAGGACTACTTGGCCTGCTGCCAGGTATGCCAGCATATTCATGACCTCTGTATAGCCGTTAGATCTGCGGCAGAGAAAACATTGATTTGATCACTATGACCGCAAACAGCTCAGTAAGTGACACATCACTGGAATCAGGGTCTCTGTCTCTACAACATGCTACTCTCAGATGGGGAAGCAAAAACCTGGTGACAGGGTCCTTTAATGGGATCGACTTGGGAATATTTTTTGGAGACCTTAACCCTGTCCATCCCTTTCAAAATACATAATTTACCAGCCGACTCTGTCTGATTAGCTTGATAGGCCATTCTAATGACACTGCTGAATGGTGAAAAAAAATTGATAATCTGTCTACAAGGCTTTTCTGATATTTTAGGCAACCTCGGGGGCTTCTGTTATGTTTCTTAATTTGAAAATTCATTGGAAGCAGGGGCCTCCATGATATGTCGTCTTTTTTTTTTTTTTTTTCTGCTCTGTCAGGAAGTTCCTAGATTTTACTTTAAACACATTCACAGGCTCCCACTCATTGAACATTCGGGCCTTCATTGAACTAAATACATTAGGGTCTACCTCATTCTTACTGTATGTAATAGCAAAGCAAACTGCATTTTCCATACAATGACAACCTGTGAAAATATGTATATGCTGTGTACCATATATATTTATATATCTGTGCATGTGTGTATGTATATTACAGTCATATGAAAAAGTTTGGGCACCCCTATTAATGTTAACCTTTTTTCTTTATAACAATTTGGGTTTTTGCAACAGCTATTTCAGTTTCATATATCTAATAACTAATGGACTGAGTAATATTTCTGGATTGAAATGAGGTTTATTGTACTAACAGAAAATGTGAAATCCGCATTTAAACAAAATTTGACCGGTGCAAAAGTATGGGCACCTCAACATAAAAGTGACATTAATATTTTGTAGATCTTCCTTTTGCAAAAATCACAGCCTCTAGTTGCTTCCTGTAGCTTTTAATGAGTTCCTGGATCCTGGATGAAGGTATATTTGACCATTCCTGTTTACAAAACACTTCCAGTTCAGTTAAGTTTGATGGTCGCCGAGCATGGACAGCCCGCTTCAAATCATCCCACAGATGTTCAATGATATTCAGGTCTGGGGACTGGGATGGCCATTCCAGAACATTGCAATTGTTCCTCTGCATGAATGCCTGAGTAGATTTGGAGCGGTGTTTTGGATCATTGTCTTGCTGAAATATCCATCCCCTGCGTAACTTCAACTTCGTCACTGATTCTTGCACATTATTGTCAAGAATCTGCTGATACTGAGTTGAATTCATGCAACCCTCAACTTTAACAAGATTCCCGGTGCCGGCATTGGCCACACAGCCCCAAAGCATGATGGAACCTCCACCAAATTTTACTGTGGGTAGCAAGTGCTTTTCTTGGAATGCCGTGTTTTTTTGCCTCCGTGCATAACGCCTTTTTATATGACCAAACAACTCAATCTTTGTTTCATCAGGCCACAGGACCTTCTTCCAAAATATAACTGGCTTGTTCAAATGTGCTTTTGCATAGCTCAGGCGACTCTGTTTGTGGCGTGCTTGCAGAAATGGCTTCTTTCCACCACTCTCCCATACAGCTTCTCCTTGTGCAACGTGTCCACCACTCTCCCATACAGCTTCTCCTTGTGCAACGTGTGCTGTATTGTTGACCGATGCACATTGACACCATCTGCAGCAAGATGATGCTGCAGGTCTTTGGAGGTGGTCTGTGGATTGTCCTTGACTGTTCTCACCATTCTTCTTCTCTGCCTTTCTGATATTTTTCTTGGCCTGCCACTTCTGGGCTTAACAAGAACATGTGTTCTTCCATTTCCTTACTATGTTCCTCACAGTGGAAACTGACAGTTTAAATCTCTGAGACAACTTTTTGTATCCTTCCCCTGAACAACTATGTTGAATAATCTTTGTTTTCAGATCATTTGAGAGTTTTGAGGAGCCCATGATGCCACTCTTCATAGGAGATTCAAATAGGAGAACAACTTGCACCTTAAATACCTTTTCTCATGATTGGATACACCTGCCTATGAAGTTCAAAGCTCAATGAGGTTAAAACCCAATTTAGTGCTTTAGTAAGTCAGTAAAAAGTAGTTAGGAGTGTTCAAATCAAGAAATTGATAAGGGTGCCCATACTTTTGCACCGGTCAAATTTTGTTTAAATGCGGATTGCACATTTTCTGTTAGTACAATAAACCTCATTTCAATCCAGAAATATTACTCAGTCCATCAGTTATTAGATATATGAAACTGAAATAGCTGTTGCAAAAACCCAAATTGTTATAAAGAAAAAAGGTTAACATTAATAGGGGTGCCCAAACTTTTTCATATGACTGTATACAATGGCAAAAAAAAGTATTTGGTACACTGCCAATTTTGCTACTTTTCCCATCTACAAACAATGGAGAGGTCTGTAATTTTTATCGTAGGTACACTTCAACTGTGACAGAATAAGAATAAATCCAGAAGATCACATTGTATGATTTTGAAGTAATTAATTTGCATTTTATTGCATGAAATAATTCTTGAAACCTAATATTTGTAAGAGCAACCTTTTTGTTTGAAATTACAGAGGTCAGGTCAGATGTTTCCTGTTGCTCTTTACCAAGTTTGCCCACACTGCAGCAGGGATTTTGGCCCTTTCCTCCATATAGATTTTCTCCAGATCTTTCAGGTTGCAGGGATGTCGCTGGGCAACATTGAGTTTCAGCTCCTTCCAAAACGATTTTCTATTGGGTTCAGGTTTGCTGACTGGCTAGGCAACTCCAGGACTTTCAAATGCTTTTTACAGAGCCATTACTTAGTTGCCCTGGCTCTGTTTCTGGTCATTGTCATGCTGGAAGACCGAGCCACAATCGACCTCCAATGCTCTTACTGAGGGAAGGAGGTTGTTGGCCAAAATCTCACGATACATGACCCCATCCATCCTCCCTTCAATATGGTGCAGTCGGCCTGTCCCCTTTTCAGAAAAGCAGCCCCAAAGTGGGATGTTTACACCCCAATGCTTCACAGTTGAGACGGTGTTTTTGGGGTTGTACTTATCCTTCTTATTCCCCCAAACACGGCAACTCGCCTTTATACCAGAGTTTTATTTTGGTCTCATTTGACCACATGACGTTTTCCCATGCCACCTCTGGATCACCTAGATGATCATTTGTGAGCTTCAAACAGGCTTGGACATGTGCTGGCGTGAGCAGGGGGACCTTGCGTGCCCTGTGGGATTTTAATCCATGGCAGCGCAGTGTGTTACTAAAGGTAATCTTTGAGACTGTGGTCCCAGCTCTCTTCAGGTCATTGACCAGGTCCTCACATGTAGTTTTGGGCTAATTCCTGATCTTTCTCAGATACGTTCTTCCCCCACGAGGCGAGATTCTGAATGGGGCTGCAGACTGAGTAAGAATGTCAATCATCTTGTGTTTCTTCCATTTTCTATTAATTGCGCAAACAGTTGTTGCCTTTTCACAAAGCTGCTTGCCGATTGTGCTGTAGCCCATACTGGCCTTGTGCAGTTCTATAGTTTTGTCCCTGTTGTCCTTACACAGATCTTTGCTATTGGCCATGGTGGAGAGGTTGAAGTGTGAATGAGAGTGTGGACAGGGGTCTTTTATACAGGTAACGAGTTCAAACAGGTGTAATTAATACAGGTAATTAGTGCAGAGGAGGAGGGCTTCGTAAAGAAAATAATAAAAGGTTTGTTAGAGCCAGAATTCTTATTGGTTGGTAGGTGATCAAATACTTATTTCATGCATCAAAATCTAAATTAATTAAAAATCATACAACGTGATTTTTCTGGATTTTTTTCTTTTATTCTGTCTGTTGCAGTTGAGCGTACCTACGATAAACATTACAGACCTTTCACAATTAATCAGGGACAGACAATATGAATAATACAAAGTAACAGTTTAACAACTACAAGAGGTAGTTGTTATGAGCTATGACGCTGCATAGCGGTGGATTCCGCTGCTTTATACCGCCATTCCTAGCTGACACTGGCTCCTGTTACTAGGTGCATCTCTTATTTGACATAATATTGTCTAAACTGCCTATATTGCTATCTTCTTGCTGACCTTGGTCTTTTATATAAGTTGCAGACGCTGCTTTGATTTACAGTTCCAATACACGTTGCTGCTTGTGTATTTGCTCCAATATTTACATTTGTGAGTTGTCTGATAAAGGCCATTACGTAGCCGAAACGTCACATGTTCACAACAGAAAAAAATTAAATTTTTAATTTCAAAATAAACCCTGAAGAGTACCTTGTTTAACTTGAATGTTAACTGGGAACTAGTCTTAGTATATTCCAGTAATAACCACTCTTTCTTTTCTATTGCTGAGTTACCTATATTTTACCCTATTCCCATTATTGTGTGGCACTGGATCAAACACCTTTGAAATATCCATATAGACAACATCCACTTCATTTCCTTGGTCCAGTCTGCAACTTTCCTCCTCATAAAAGCTGATCAGATTAGTTTGACATGACCGATCACACATAAACCCATGTTGGTAATGGGTCATGGGTTATTATTCTTGAGATACTTGCAGGATAGCATCTCTTAGGAAACCCTCAAAGATTTTACCCACAGTAGAGGTGACACTTACTAAAGCTTTACAGGAGTCACTGGAATCCTCTATCACTCCTCCATGACATCACGTGGCTAGTGGATGTTAGAGACCTTGCGCTCCTCCACCTTCCATTTGAGGATGCCCCACAGATGCTCAATAGCGTTTAGGTCTGAAGACATGACTGGCCAGTCCAGACCTTTAACGTCAGTTTCCTTAGCAAGGTAGTGGTCGTCTTGGAGGTGTGTTTGGGGTCATTATCATTCTTGGAATACTAGCCTGCGGCCCAGTTTCTGAAGAAACTGAAGCTGAGCATTATTCCCTATAGCAGTACTTGTTGGCATTCATAGTTCCCTCAATAAACTGTAGCTCCCCACAGCCGGCAGCACTCGTGCGCCCCAAACTGACACTCCCATCACCATGCTTGACTGTAGGTAAGACCCACTTGTTCTTGTACTCTTCACCTGTTTGCCACCATACACGTTTGACACCATCTGAGCCAGATAAGTTTATTTTGGTCTCATCAGACCACAGGACATGGTTCCAATTATCCATGTCCTTAATCTGCTTGTCTTTAGTTTGTGGGCTTCTTTGTGCATCACTAAGTGATGCAGACATATTTGATGCAGTGTGCAGTGTATGGTCTGAGCGCTGACAGGCTGACCCCCCACTCCTTTAACCTCTGCAGCAATGCTGGCAGCACTCACACGTCTCTTTTGAAAATTGAAATGCTCGATATGACACAGAGCACAAGCACTTAAATTCTTTGGTTGACCGTGGCGAGGCCTGGCTACCGGTTTAGACATTAATGGCTGCTTGTTATTTAGAGGGAACACCACATTTACACTGTTATACAAGCTGTACACGGACTACTTTACACTGTATCAAAGTGTCATATCTTCAGTGTTGTCCCATGAAAAGATATAATAAAATATATACAGAAATGTGAGGGGTGTACTCACTTTTATAATATACTGTATAATACACACACAGACACACAGGTACACACACACACATACTTAAGTCCGATGGGTGACAGATGCCACCATTCTATGGCATCCATAACAGGCTTCCGTTAATCTTGCTCATTGTATGCTTTCCCAAAATATGCACTTAACGGAAGAAAAAAACCCAGCGTGAAAAGAGCTTCAGATACATTTGGATGTGATTTATAAACAGCGACAGATGCTCTTTACTTAACAGTTACTTCTAAATATAGTGAATTGTCTACATCACATGCATTTAATTTTCACAGGTTTTTTAAGTTTTCCTTTTTTCTTGTTTTTCAGTGATCTTCTTTACTATAGACAGCCAGGTTCATAGGTTATTGTGCGAATCCTTTAATATCTGTTATTTTACCTCTGCAAAAGATATCATTATAATCTTTTACTAATATTTCATTGTGACTGATGGTTGTAAGTCACTATGACAGTCAAGCAATTTTAAGCTTTCTACGTGGGGCAGGGAGAGGAGTTTGCAGGAATTAGGGCCATGATCACGGTCGCAGTAACCTGCCTTTTCAATACATCTATGAGAAGACTTAAGCAAACACACTACCCATTTAGGGGGAATTGCGCTTCCCACATCAGTTAAGGACAGTTTTGAAGCATTACTTTACTTTCCTTTCTGAAATTTTAATTTCGATTTAGTCATAGCGAGGTTTCTGCTAGGAGAATCATGTGAGTAGTGCTCGAATCTTCTCTCAATTTGGCTTCATTTAAGGAGGCTCAGGAGATCTCATTTTCTTTTACAATACTTTTTTTTTTTTTTTTTTTTATTAGAGTTTAACATCCTAACTTATTACCTATTTGTAGCAGGACCATCCTTTTGAGAATCTTCTTAACTTAGCTGAGACATCAGATGGAAAAGCATCTCTGCATTTTTCTCCACAATTTAGATATTTATTTCAGGTTACAGTGAACTTGTGACTTTGAACATTGTCTAATCTCGGAGATGTCGGAGAGCAGGAAGTCTTGAGCTGAATGTTATGCATTTTTATTGGAATTTTTTTTTTCGCAATCTATTTTACAGAGTCAAATTCCTGCTTAAGGGTATGTTCATACCTTGCGTTATCCACTCGTATTTGTCTGTAAAAAAAAAATGCAGCGTTTTACTGTACCAGCATATCTTACAATCAGATGTTGGCTGGTATGTCAATAGTAAAACATAAGTTCAATTAGAGAAAGTCCAGCTTCCAGATCCAATTGGAGATAATTTTATTGTGAATCTATTAAAAAGATAACTACATTGCAAAAAAAAATGGTAGACTGCCATAAAACCTCTGCGTTCCAAAGCCAAAGGTTCTTATCCTGGTATAAAAATAATAAATGCAAGTAACACTACATTTTTATTCTGCTGTTTTTCCTCTTGGAATCTGTGGCCTTTTCCCACCCATTTTTGTGTATCGTGAATATGTGAATTTTCTTTAAACTTTTTTAGCTCCAATTTATCTTCTTAACTGGTTTAAAGTGAACCTGACAGCCGATGTTGCCAAATGCACGGGTAGCATGTATCAGACGCTGGCTGTATCATTTCAGCCAGGTATATGTAACTCTGAAACATTACAGCGTTTCAGGGGCCATATGCACACACTGAATATTTGGTAAGTTTTTACATCAGTGTTTGTAGCCAAAACCACTAGTGGAACAATCAGAGGAAAGGTATAATAGAAACACGTCACCACTTCTGCATTATTCACCCATTTCTGGTTTTGGCTACAAATACTGAGGTACAAATGTCACCAAATACTCAATGTGTGGCCTAAAAGTGGCCTGGTACCGGGCAGCATAATAGACTAGTGGAAATACAAATCCTTGGAGGTTTCTCCCCCTCTGTGTGTATAGGGAGAGACCTGTCAGTCATTGTAAAAGCCATCAGGCACCCTTTAGACCACGTGTAAACGTTCACAATTTGGGGAGTTTTTATGTCAGTATTTGTAGCCAAAATCAGGAGTGGTAAAATAAGAGGGAAAAGTGTAATAGAAACACGGGTACCACTTCTATATTTTTCACCGCTCCTGTTTATTTTTTTTTACAAATACTTGGGTTAAAATACTCACAAAATATTCAATGTGTGCACATGGCCTTAAAAAAAAAGTGCAAAATTTTGTTTTGTTTTTTAATGTGAGTTTTAAGGTTTTGGCTGCGTCACAGACATGGAGGTGGTCATTTGCTATTCACAGTAACACTTTCTTAATCCAGATCCTTAGCGTAAACCATGAAAGTAATCATTACAGTTTTCTGATGAGTTATTGTTTCCAAGGAAACCCATTTCAGTGTCTTTTCTCACCTTTCTTTCCTAAAACTACATTTATGGCCTCCATTCTAATGAGTTGGAGTTTCTTTCAGACATCAAGTTATGCTAGTTACCCAACCAGACGATAAAATAGAAATTGGAGGTCTCAGGTGCCGTTTAGGAAGAATGTCGTTTTCTCCACAGAGGGAGTGTTAGAAATGTAACTTTATTCTAATTTCTGAAGTGATTGAATCTAACACTTGGATAATTTAGTCTCCGCCATTCTGTCAGATCTTTGCATTTCACCGCAGGTTTTTTCTTTAACTTGTTCAAATTTTTGTCATGTAAAAACTGTGACCTTGTTATGTTTTGAATACAACCATTTTTCCTACAAATCTAGAGAGATGTGAAAACTACTGTGCAGTATAGCTTTCATTGCGCTGAAGCCTTAAGGCAGGGGTGGGGAACCTCCGGCCCGCGGGCCGCATGCGGCCCGCCATGACCTTTTATGTGGCCCCCGGGCAGATTCCCGGGGGAGGCAGTGCTTGTGCTGTCACCGCGGTCTTGCTGCCACCGGCCCTTTAAATCCACACATTGCTGTTTGTGCTGCAATGTGTTCTCCCATCAGCCAGTGCTTACTTTGTGGGCGGGTCCACAGCAGCCTCACAGCTTCCAGCATTGTGTGCACGCCCCCTGCCCTCCGGAGATCAGTGCCTGCCTTCTCCTTCTGATGCAGTGTGTCCGGCTCCTGCACTCCGGTGATGTGAATGCAATGCTGCTGTGAGTCCAGCGCCGACCCTCTGCTGCTATGTGCCCTGCCCAATGCTTTGTGCCTAAACCCCAGTTCTGTAAACCCTCTCCCCCAGAGTTGCATGAAACTCTCAGCACAGTGTGCCCCCCAATGTCCTGTGTGCACCCCTCCCCCAGTCCTGTGTGCAGCCCCCCAATGTCCTGTGTGCACCCCCACACAATCCTGTGTGCAGCCCCCCCCAGTCTTATGTGCACCCCCCACACAATCCTGTGTGCACCCCTCCCCCAGTCCTGTGTGCACCCCCCACACAATTCTGTGTGCACCCCTCCCCCAGTCCTGTGTGCACCCCCCACATAATCCTGTGTGCAGCCCCCCAATGTCCTGTGTGCACCCCCCACACAATCCTGTGTGCAGCCCCCCCAGTCCTATGTGCACCCCCCACACAATCCTGTGTGCACCCCCCACACAATCCTGTGTGCACCCCTCCCCCAGTCCTGTGTGCACCCCCCCACACAATCCTGTGTGCAGCCCCCCAATGTCCTGTGTGCACCCCCCGCACAATCCTGTGTGCAGCCTCCCCAGTCCTATGTGCACCCCCCACACAATCCTGTGTGCAGCTCCCCCAGTCCTATGTGCACCCCCCACACAATCCTGTGTGCAGCCCCCCCAGTCCTATGTGCACCCCCCACACAATCCTGTGTGCACCCCTCCCCCAGTCCTGTGTGCACCCCCCCACACAATCCTGTGTGCAGCCCCCCAATGTCCTGTGTGCACCCCCCACACAATCCTGTGTGCAGCCCCCCCAGTCCTGTGTGCAGCCCCCCCAGTCCTATGTGCTGCCCATCACCCAGTCCTGTGTGCTGCCCATCACCCAGTCCTGTGTGCAGCCCAGCCCCCAGTCATGTGTGCAGCGCAACCTCCGTGTGGTGCCTGTGCCCCCAGCCCCGCGTGTGGTGCCTGTGCCCCCAGCCCTGCGCCCCCAGTTAATTTAATTGTTTCACCCAATATAGCAGGGTCATTTAAACATTTATAATTTTGTGCGGCCCCCGAAGGTTGGTAGAAATTTCCAAATGGCCCCCAACAGAAAAAAGGTTCCCCACCCCTGCCTTAAGGTATGTGTACAACGAGGGGCTGATTTATCAAAGCTTTAACACCAGAAAAGTGGAGGAAAAGCTTCAAAGTTCCAACATTTTAGGCACAATTTGAAGTTGCGGAAAAATTTAGCAATTTTTGGCATTTTAATTCTAAATTAAATCAGCTCCTGGAAAATGGTCGTTGCTGGGGAGGAGATAGGTGAATCGATGCCCACCAAGCCAGTTCATCAAAAGTACTTCTGTTTTGTTTGGCAGAAATGCTACTCCAGTTTCAGTTGTGGCACACGGAGACATGCTCCTCTTAATGGATTCAGTGTCTTGTATTCCAGTAAGGCTAAGTTCACACTTCCGTTGTTTTGCAGCAGTCACAATCCGGCGCCTTGAGGAATTACGGTATCCTGTAAAATATTTTGCAGGAGTCCGTTTTTCCCCATAGGCTTCCATAAGCGACAGATTGGGACTGATGGCTTTGCGTGGCATCCGCCGCGTGACGGATCAGTCAGTAACGTTTTTTGTGTGCGGCGGATCGTTTTTTTTTTGGTTTTTTTTGTTTCTTTTTTACTATGAGCATGTGCACAGTAAAAAACCATGATCGACTGTAAATTCAGTTCCAGTTCCAGCGGCCAGAACGATCATCTGATCGGCCGGCTTTTGTGAACGATCAGCTGATTGGCCGACGGCTGGCTTTTGTGAACGATCAGCTGATCACCCGGCGGCCGACTTTTGTGAATGATCGTTCAGAAAAGCCGGCTGCCGGTAAAACAGTAAAAAAAAAAAAAACCCAACGGATCTTTTTTTGCAGCATCAGTCACATAAGTTGTGCCACTATCTGCAACGCATCCGTTGCATCAGTCGCACAACTGATGGTGACGGATGCAAAACAACGCAAGTGTGAACTTAGCCAAAGCCTGGCATAGTGCGAGTGTGCACTATAGCAGTTTTGATAAATATGCCCCTGAGTCTTTTTGCACAGGTTTTGTAGCGAGGAGTTGTTTTTTTTTGAGACGGGTGTAGATCTGTTCAGTGATCTCATACGCTGCTGATTTTTTGCAGATACCGTCCCGTTCCATTCAACTAAAGGTACCGTCACACTAAGCAACTTACCAGCGATCCCAACAACGATAGGGATCGCTGGTAAGTTGCTAGGAGGTTGCTGGTGAGCTGTCACACTGCGACGCTCCAGCGATCCCACCAGCAACCTGACCTGGCAGGGATCGCTGGAGCGTGGCTACACGAGTTGCTGGTGAGCTCACCAGCAACCAGTGACCAGCTACACGTGCAGAGAGCAGGGAGCAGCGCACACTGAGCGCTGGCTCCTTGCTCTCCTAGCTACAGCACACATGGGGTTAATTACCTGATGTGTGCTGCAGCTAAATGTGCATAGAGCAGGGAGCAGTGCACACTGCTTAGCGCTGGCTCCCTGCTCTCCTACTTACAGCACACATCAGGTTAATTAACCCGATGTGTCCTGCAGCTAGCTACATGTGCACAGAGCAGGAGCCGGCACTGACAGTGAGAGCGGGGGAGGCTGGTATCAAAGGTAAATATCGGGTAACCAAGGACAGGGCTTCTTGGTTACCCGATGTTTACATTGGTTACCAGCCTCTGCAGAAGCCGGCTCCTGCTGCCTGCACACTTAGTTGTTGCTGTCTCGCTGTCACACACAGCGATCTGTGCTTCACAGCGGGACAGCAACAACTAAAAAATGGCCCAGGACATTCAGCAACAACCAACGACCTCACAGCAGGGGCCAGGTTGTTGCTGGATGTCACACACAGCAACATCGCTAGCAACGTCACAAAAGTTGTTCGTTAGCAGCGATGTTGCTAGCGATGTTGCTTAGTGTGACGGGGCCTTAAAGGGGTTATTTCAGACGAATAGCTTTTCAGTTGCAGATATTTCTACAATGTGCAATAAACTGTGCAAGCTATAAGACAAATGGTGCAAAATTGTGAATGGAATCACATTGCAAAATATATGTTTAGCGGTAAATACATTTATTTATGTAAACAAAAAAAAAATAGTCATTAAGGTGAACTGTCTTTTAAACGGGTAAATTACAAGAAATAGGTTTTCCAGGATGTTAACCCCCTAATGCAATATCACATATATGTACTTGATTGCGGAAGTGATCACATGCGGAGAGCTCTCTACAAGCAGCAGATACTGGCTGTATTAGTTAGCCGGCATCTATCTAACAGTTGTTGCCAGAGATGAGCTCATATGAACTTAGCCTAACTCAATGAAATTGCCTGAATGCCCACCAAGAGCTCCACTCTGTGATTGATGAATAAACGTTAATACACTCTGTGCAGAATTATTAGGCAAATGAGTATTTTGATCACATGATAATTTTTATACATGTTGTCCTACTCCAAGCTGTATAGGCTTGAGAGCCAACTACCAATTAAGTAAATCAGGTGATGTGCATCTCTGTAATGAGGAGGGGTGTGGTGTAATGACATCAACACCCTATATAAGGTGTGCTTAATT
This sequence comes from Anomaloglossus baeobatrachus, assembly GCF_048569485.1. Taxonomy (NCBI): domain Eukaryota; kingdom Metazoa; phylum Chordata; class Amphibia; order Anura; family Aromobatidae; genus Anomaloglossus; species Anomaloglossus baeobatrachus. Next base: position 425,393,198 of record NC_134356.1, on the reverse strand, counting down.
ATTAGGCAACTTCCTTTCCTTTAACAAAATGGGTCAGAAGAGAGATTTGATGGCCTCTGAAAAGTAAAAAATTGTGAGATGTCTTGCAGAGGGATGCAGCAGTCTTGAAATTGCCAAAATTTTGAAGCATTATCACCGAACAATCAAGCGTTTCATGGCAAATAGCTAACAGGGTCACAAGAAGCGTGTTGGGCAAAAAAGGCGCCAAATAACTGTCCATGAATTGAGGAAAATCAAGCGTGAAGCTGCCAAGATGCCATTTGCCACCAGTTTGGCCATATTTCAGAGCTGCAACGTCACTGGAGTATCAAAAAGCACAAGGTGTGCCATACTCAGGGACATGGCCAAGGTAAGGAAGGATGAAAAATGACCACCTTTGAACAAAAAACATAAGATAAAACGACAAGACTGGGCCAAGAAATATCTTAAGACTGATTTTTCAAAGGTTTTATGGACTGATGAAATGAGTGACTCTTGATGGGCCAGATGGATGGGCCTGAGGCTGGATCAGTAAAGGGCAGAGAGCTCAACTCCGACTCAGACACCAGCAAGGTGGAGGTGGGGTACTGGTATGGGCTGGTATCATCAAAGATGAACTTGTGGGACCTTTTCGGATTGAAGATGGAGTGAAGCTCAACTCCCAAACCTACTGCCAGTTTCTGGAAGACAACTTCTTCAAGCAGTGGTACAGGAAAAAGTCGGCATCGTTCAAGAAAAACATGATTTTCATGCAGGACAATGCTCTCTCACATGCATCCAACTACCCCACAGCGTGGCTGGCCAGTAAAGGTCTAAAAGATGAAAAAATAATGACGTGGCCCCCTTGTCCACCTTATCTGAACTCCATAGAGAACCTGTGGTCCCTCATAAAATGGAAGATCTACAGGGAGGGAAAACAGTACACCTCTCGGAACAGTGTCTGGGAGGCTGTGGTGGCTGCTGCATGCAATGTTGATACAACAGATCAAGCAACTGACAGAATCTATGGATGGTAGGCTGTTGAGTGTCATCATAAAGAAAAGTGGCTATATTGGTCACAAATTTTTTGGGGTTTTGTTTTTGCATTTCAGAAATGTTTATTGATTCTCTACATACCTGTAGTGGTCAGCTTGGATGTTTAGGTTTTAAAATCCCAGAAAATAATGTTTATAACATCATCAGTTTCTTGAGTGACAGCAGCTGAGGATCAGATAACATCCAGGGGGGTATTCATAGTGATCCCCTCCTGTTAGAATTAGCATAAGTATTAAATAATCGATTTACTTTTTCATTAGCAGGACCTATATGAGGTCGTACCCATGTGACCAGAAGGGGGTGGATCCTCAGCCAACAAACTGATACCAGTAAGACACATATTTGTGTTGGCTTAGGCCCCGCCCCTTCTGGTCACATGCGCACTCCTCATGACTGGTAGTTTGGACCAGTGGCATTGTTGAGCTCTCTCCGATGCTGTAAGCAGGTGACTTTATTTCTGCATCAGTGGAGTTGCACAGTGACACTTTTATTGGACAGATCCAATGATACAGGCAGCTTCTTCATAGAACTTGCAAGCTCTAAAGCAAATAGGTCAAAAGGACATTGGCCACCACTGTTAAACTGCAGAGGTGGCCGATAATCTTGACAATGAGCTAGAGAAAGTAGAATTCAAGAATAATGTTTGTAAAATAAATGTTCTCATTTTTTTTGTCCCTTTTTATTTCAAGTTAGAAGGGTTCTAGGTCCCCACCTTGCTCAAAAGACCTTTTTTTAAAATCTCAGAAGGCAAGTACACAACCCCTGCCTGAGTGTGCACGTACAGTGCAAAGTACATATTCAATAGACAGTCTTATTATCTCTTTGAAAGTGTATGTCTGTTGAATCCGTATTCTGCGCTCCTGTCTCCTGACGTCCACATATCGCAGGGGTATTTTATGCAATCGGTGGGATTTTGGAACACAAACTCCTTCTAAACCTAAGAGAATTAAAGGAACCAAAATATAAAGATTAGTTGCCAATGTTTAGTTACTGTCACTTGTGTGATGGGATTACAGGGGACCGATGCTCCTAGACTGACCCTAAAGGGTGTTTTACATGCTGCGACATTGCTAGCAATAGCACCCGTCCTCGTCGTTCGTGCGACATTTGGTGATCGCTGCCATAGCGAACATTATCGCTACGGCAGCGTCACACGCACATACCTTTTCAGCGACGTCGCTGTGACCGCCGAACAATCCCTCCTTCAAGGGGGAGGTGCATTCAGCATCATACCGATGTCACTGCGGCATCACTAAGCGGCCACCCAATAGCAGAGGAGGGGAGGAGATGAGCTCTGGAACATGCCTCCCACCTCCTTCCTTCCTCATTGTCGGTGGACGGCAGGTAAGAAGATGTTCGTCGTTCCTGCGATGTCACACGTAGCGATGTTTGGTGCCGCAGGAACAACGTACAACCTCGACAACCAGACAACGATTTTTGGTAAATGAACAACGTGTCACAGACCAACGGTTTTTAACTCTTTTGCGATCGTTTAAGGTCGCTCCTAGCTGTCACACGCTGCGATGTCACTAACGACGCCAGATGTGCATCACAAACACCGTGACCCCAACGATATTTCGTTAGCGATGTCGCAGCGTGTAAAGCACCCTTAAGGCTAAAGGGCCCTAGCTGTCCCTAATCTAAGATACCTGTAGTGGTGAAGATGTCTGGATCGCCTTCCTGGCAAGCTCTGATCTTCTACCCCCATTCCCCCACTCCAGGGGAGAACCGGAACAGGAGTGGTTGAACCCACAGATATAGACAAATTGGGAAATCAAAATCTCTATCACACACTTAGTACACACGGAGATATAAGACAGTACGTGATAAGGAGAAAATAAACAGCAAGATGGAAAAAAAGACGGCAAGAGGATTTCCACAGAACACCAAGCTGCACGCATTAAATCACCAGAAACTGAACACGACAGTACACGGACCAGTTTAGCAAAAGCTATAGTCGGCATGGAAATACAGGCACTGCCATCTTAAAACATTGAGAGTAACTGTGATAGGTCTCGTACAACATGTGATCTAAGAGGTAAGGCCGAAGTAACATGAGAGTGACTCACATCGGCATCACCTGGCATGGCCACACACACTCCTGACAGGAGCGGGGTCGGCTGCATGTATTTCTATGCAGCGGAGACGCTCCTGTCTGGAGAGCAAAAGGCCATGCCAGGTATTACCAATGTGAGACATATGCGAGTCAATCGCAAGTGTGACTCTGGTCTAACCCACGGGCTAGCAGAGATTAACTCCTGCAAGTCTAATCATTAATGAATATACAGCTGGTAGATGCCCGAGCCTGTCTGTGCACCTCAGAAGCACAGAAGAAGGAATAGTGTGCTGACATGACACTGAGTTTAGAGCCAAACCTCATGTGACAGTTAGGCTATGTTCACACACTGCGGGTTTTTTTTTTGCGTTTTTGCTGCAGAAATTCTTGAGAAAATGGTTATGACCTTTCTGCAGACATTTCCCAGCAAAACCTGTGGAAACAAAATAGCTGTGCGCACACTACGATTTTTTTTCTCTCAAGAAAATTCTTTCTGCAGAGTTTCTTGAGAAAAAGAATGAGCGTGTCACTTCTTTTCTGCAGGTACCTGCGTTTTTTGCCATAGATAATGGTAAAAAAAAATGCAGAGACCAACCTGCGGAAAAAACGCATCAAAATGCACGCGTTACTGGTGCGTCTTTTGAACGCAAGTGCGCTAATCTTTCAGCCTCAATAAATTTCTTGAGAAAAATCCTTTTTCTGGTGCGCACAGGGCCTTACGCTTTAAAAAATCTGTTCGTTCTTGAGAATGGAAAATCTTCGTTAATAAGTGGTAAATTGCAAAGTTGCTTGTTTTTACAAGCACTCAGCATTTTGTGCCATTTTTGATTTAGAAAAAATCTCTTTAAAGTAGGTTAGTTTTCATGAGTCATATATTTGAGCTCCAGGATGCCTGACCGAAGCATCAGACAGTCCCCCTCCTGTTGGTGTCATTGAATTGCACCCTATGAAGGTTAACTTGAAATTACTTTGGTGATTACATTTGCAATCACCAGTTTGGTGTATGAAATATAAAGAAGCTTTATCAGATGCCAAATCTCTTTCGTATAATTAAGTGCTGAAGATATTACTTTTGTACCAGTAGTTCTGTGTTGTATCCCAGCAAGTGGGTCAATAAGTCTTAATTTTTTTTTTATCCCTTATTTTCCTTACTGGAATCATCACGCTCATGTTGGCAGATGCTTTCAATGGATTTGGTTGCTTTGGATAGAATGTGTTTTAACTTCCAGCAGCCTGACCTTGTTCTCAATAGGTTTGTTGTACCATATTTGAAAGTGCCTATAAGTGGCCATAAGTTTTGATACTGACACATGTTTTAGGCTGCAAAATGTGTTGCTTCTGTGTTTTCTAGATATTTTAGTCAAATGGTTCTCTAGTTACTGAAGTACAATTATAAGGAAGTTCATTACTTATATAATTTTAATGACTATTACAGTGTACAAACAAAATCACAATAATCCATGCATTCATTTGGCAACAATGGCTTGCCATCAGTCAGGATTTGGCACTGAAACTGATATCCAGCATGCCAGGAGAAAATAAGGGTTAATGCTGTAAATGTTGTGCCTTTACTAGTGATGGGCAAACCCCCAATGTTTGTGTTTGGGAGACTCGCCCGAACTTTTTGTAAAATTTGAGTTTGGGTTCTGAGATAACACAAACTTGTGTCCGAACCCCGAATTTGAACTTTACAGTTATGGGATGTGGCAGGGGTGGGTCTGTAAAATAACGAATATAGTTAATAATAAATATTATGATTATACTGTACTTGCCACTCCCGCAACGCATCTCTGTCTCCCGGCCGCTTCTGCTTCCAGGTCTGATCATTAACTTCCGGGGGTGTTCACGGTACTGCTAGTCTCTCGCCAGTCTTCGGCTGTTTTCGGCCGTGTTCGCGGTGATGTCAGGGTTCACCCGTGTCCATGAGCCATGGCCTCAATTGAACATTGACTGTTACTGTGCGAGTTTCGCATCGGTCTCACCCGGTACGGCGCACATTCTCCTTACAGGAGCTGGTCGGCTGTATGTATTTCTATACAGCTGAGGCGCTCCTGTCCTGAAAACTGCCGAGTGACGAGCAGTGCAGTGAATACCACCGGACGTTATTGATCAGTCCCGGGAGACAGTGGCTGAGCGGGTCTTCAGGACGCGTTGCGGGACCTATAAGTATAATCATAATGTTTTTAACTAATATGCTTTTTTTTTTTTTTTTTTTTTTTTATGGCCCCTGGACCCAAACTGTAACATGAGCTTCACAGGAAAGCTTGTGTTCGGGATCGTATGCACAAACACGGTCTTCGGTTACGGACCTCGAACTTTACAGTTCGGGTTCGCCCATCACTAGTCTTTACATAAAACTTGATGTATTTGTCATTAAAAGCTTAAAATCTATGAAATTTTATAATTGACGTCAACAACCATAGAAACATTTGATGTAGGCTGTGTGACCACAATGAATTTTAGATGTGTGTGTTTGACGTTGCATATTTTCATAGGTTCAAAATTCAATGTCTTGCAGTTTCAGCAAAGTAGATGGAATTTATAGAAATCTCATTCCATGTATACATCTTTTTTTATCAGCATAAAGTGACCTGTAATGTGTGTTTTCAAATTTACTATACGTCAATTTCACTTACGGGTACGCTGAGTTTTATTTGCAGATTTTTCCCATAGCATTGCATTAGGTATGGAAAATCCGCAGGTAAAATATGCGCAGAATCTACACATGACTGTATCAATAAAGTTTTATCAAATAAATATCTCGTGCAGTATCAAAAACAAACAACGCAACTTTATTTAAAGCATGGCATACCAAAAAGAGACAAAAACTACAGTGTCAAAAACGCATGTAAAATACACAAGTGACCTCATTTATATAATAGGGACAGAGATGCTGCAGAAATTATGCAACATCAAAAACTCTCCAAAAGCTCATAAGGGGGATCATGTAAAAACACTGAAAGTTTGTGAAAACTTAATTTGTCTCAGTCTCAAAACTTTTGGCCTCAACTTTTCACCTTAAGTTGCTGTTCAGCTGACCGCAACCACTTACGATTCGTTTACGCTGCGTCCTGCTTCCCCAGCACAATCTATGAAGATTGTGCAAATTCTATCCGCATGTTGCGTTTTAGAATGCAACGTTTCGGCTGCTGAAATATTTTGCCAAAACGCTGCATTCTAAAAAGCAACATGTCACTTCTTTTGTGCGCTTTGGATGCATTTTCCACCCATTGAAATCGTTGTCGATCTCTCTCTCTCTCTCTCTCTCTCTCTCTGTCGGTCTCTCTCTCTGTCGGTCTCTCTCTCTCTGTCGGTCTCTCTCTCTCTGTCTCTCTTTCTCTGTCTCTGTGTGTGTGTGTCTCTCTCTCTCTCTCTCTCTCGGTCAGTCGGTCTCTCCCTCCCTCTTTCATACTCACCGATCACCGGCACGGAGCTGCACGGCTGTCACACTGCTCTGGCGGCTTCTCCTGCTTTTGAAAATGCCGGCCGTTCATTATTCCATCTGGTATTCCCTGCTTCCCCCGCCCACCGGCACTTATGATTGGTTGCATTGAGACAAGCCCCCACGCTGAGTGACAGCGGTCTCACTGCAACCAATCATATCCGCCAGTGGGCAGGTCTATATCGTTCAGTAAAATAAATAAATAATTAATTTAAAAAAAAAAAACATGATGTGCGGTCCCCCCCAATTTTGATACCATACGGGGTAAAGCCACACGGCTGAAGGCTGGTATTATCAGGATGGGGAGCCCCACGTTATGGGGAGCTCCCCAGCCTAAAAATATCAGCCAGCAGCCGTCCGAAAATGCCACGTCCATTAGATGCGATAGTCCCAGGACTCTACCCACCTCATCCCGAATTGCCCTGGTGCGGTGGCAATCGGGGTAATAAGGAGTTAATGGCAGCCCATAGCTGCCACTAAGTCCTAGGTTAATTATGGCAGGCGTCTACGAGATACCCCCCCATGATTAACCTGTAAGTTAAAGAAAATATACACACACACCTGAAAAAATCCTTTATTTGGAATAAAAGCCAGAAAAAAATCACCCTCTTTCACCACTTTATTAAATTCCCCAAACAGCCCTCCAGGTAACCCACATAAGGTCCCTCAACACCTGCAGCTCTGTTACATCAGAAGCTGACGGGAGCGGCCCTACAGCATGACTGCTCTCTATCAGCTCAACAAAGCAACTAAAGTGAGTCGCGCTGTCAGCGATGACATCAATCAGGTTACCTGCGGCCAGGTGGAGGATTACAGCTATGGCTGCTGGTAACCTGAGTGACGGCACCGCTGATCTCGCGGCTCACTTCAGTCACTCAGGTGACCCGCGGGCGGCCATAGCTGGAGTCCTCCAACTGTGACAGCAAGTCGCCCGAGTGACTGAAATGAGACCCGCGATCAGCGGTGCCCTCAGGTGATTTGCGGTGATCGGGCGGAGAACTCCAGCTTGCCGCGGGTAAACTGACTGCACAGCCTTTCGCGCGGCTTACTTAAGTCACTCAGGGATTTGCGGTCACCGGTGAGTCCTTCACCAGTCACCGTAAATCAGGCCACGGCAGACCGAGAGAGCCGCGCGATGACTTGAAGTCAGGTGAAGTTCATCCGAGTTCATTCTGATCGCGCGGCTCTGTTTAACAGCCAGCTAGACAGATAGTGTGTTCCCACTCTGTTCTATGGGGATGTAGCAGAGCAGAGTGGGAACGCACTTTCAAAAATGCATCCATTCTGCATTCAAAATGCATCCAAAACGCAACGTTTTGGATGCGTTTTGAAATGCACATGCAATGACAAAACACTGCAGAATATTTGTCAGGGCAGAACGCAACATGCGTACATAGCCTTAAATGGGGAGAAAAGACTAAACAGACTAAAACAGACTAAATAAACAATGTAAATTGTTCTTTTATTCTATAAACTACTAACAACATGTCTCCGAATTTCCAAGCAAAAAATTTTGTATTTATTTTCTGAAAATGAGAAATGATCAAAATAACAAAAAAAATGCATTGCAATCAGACACCTCAAATAATGCGAAGAAAGCAAGTTTATATAATTTAGAATCAACAATACAAAACATTTCATCTGCCCAATTTCTAGAGTAAGGTAATCTTCTCTGATGAGTCTAATTTTCAGTTTTACCCACATCTTCTCTTCGTCTGGGCTTTAAACTGGACTTTATATATAGACAGACTCCACCCCCTTTCCTGTTTTTATGATCCCTCGTAAACAATTCATATCCTTGCAGGTTAGCCGCCCAGTCATAGCTGTCATCTAACCATGTTTCAGTTATTCCTACTATGTCGTATTTTTCCTCATACATTACCAGATCCCAGTTCTTCCATCTTATTGGTCAGGCTTCTTGCATTGATCAGCATGCAGCAAAGAAGTTTTGCTCCCCTTTTCTTAGCTTCCTTCTGAGTACCCTGTCTTGGGTCC